>NC_056729.1:705149350-705376850 GCF_019279795.1 Protopterus annectens
GCCAAACAGAAATTAACTCCTTATGTCCTTCTTAGGTCTCTGTCACAATCCCTACATTGGTGTACCCTTATAGATCATGTCTTGGTTCTCTCTCAATGTGTGGATATTCACCTCAATCCTGGCTGTAAGAACTCTTCATCCATTAACCAACGTTCCACCACTAAAAACCTATGTATAATAACAATAAATGTACACAGCATCTGCAATAAAATCATAGAATTCCAAACCTGCCTTTTTCATAATAATCCTGACAGTGTAGCAATCTCAGAAACCTGGTTAAAACCTCATATATTAAACACAAAAATGATCCCACCAGAATACAATATCGTTCATAATGACAGGCTCCACAAAAAAGGTGTGGGTATAGCATTCATTTACCATGAATCCTTAACTATTACACTCTTTCCCAAACGTGTACCAACCTTTGATAACATAGAACTATTACTAGCTTGCTTATGCATAAATTACTGTAAACAATTATGCATTGCTTCACTATATATCCCCCCAGACCAAAACATCCCTGTTGTGGAAGACTTCCTATCCTGGACAAACCATAATGTTTCCAATGAAACTATCATTCTTGGTGATGCTAATATAAAGTAGCAAAAATGTCAACTCCAACTCCTCAGCAAAGAGTATAAACTTGCACAGGTACACACAACTCACCACAGGCCTACACATACTTTCAACAAGCAAACCAAGGCAACCTTAGACTGGATCCTAGTCTCTGACCTTCAGAAATATTTTAACACTGGAACCCTCCCAAACATTTTAAGTTACCACTCACTGGCCTTCACCTTTAGGACCCATACTCAAATACCCAAAACTCAGTTTTATAGAACATCTAGAAACCGAGCCCACTTCAGCCAAAACCTACTCTTAAATACTTTAATAGCTCACAGTTGGACTCCTGGAAAAGCACTACCTCTAGAAGATGCTGTAATCTATTTCTTGATACACTTAATAGTTTAGTCCCCATTCACATCAAAAGAAGAAAGCACAACTATGCCCCCTTGCTAACAAAACACACCAAACAATTACTTTTTCCAGAGACTGAGTCTGGAAAGAATGGTGGAAAAACAGAAGTCCACAAAATGAACTTAACTGCAAACAGCTATATAATACTGACAAAAAGTAGTCATTAATGACAAAAAAATTACTTCTCGACACAATTATCCTCCCAAAAAAAAAAAACCCAAAAGTTTTGAAAATCTGTTTCCTTGCTTCTGAAACAGAAGCCCTACATAACACTGCACCATCCACAAGAGATTGCCCAAATGTTTAACTCCCACTTTATTGACACCATTCAAAAATTTATCAAAGAATCTTCCCAAAAACTAATAAAAACACAAATAGTAGAGAACCTACCTCAAAGTTCACTCAATATAACATGAGCTCTCATTCTTCCCCCACCAATGAAAACACTAATAATTTTCCATCAGCCTCAATTTTTACTGTACAGCCAGTACCAACTCCCTTGTGCTTAAGCTCCTAACTAAACTGAGACCATGCTCCCCTTCCAACAATAACCTTCCATCAGAATTCCTAAAACTACCAGCTGATGCTATAGCATATCCCATCTGCATTCTTATTAACCAATCCATCTCTGAATCCTATGTCCCTGAACTCTGGAATAATATCCATCAAAACTCCTATGCGCAAAGGTTGTAACACCAATGATCTTTCTAACTACCGGCCTATCTCTATACTCTCACCTCTATCCAAAATCCTAGAAAAGTGCATACACATTCAATTGCTAAAGCAGCTCTCTGACAATAACCTCCTTGCTCCCACCCAGCATGGATTTCAACAAGCTCACAGCACCACCACAGCGTTACTCTCATTCACTAATACTGTAAACAAAGCTTTGGATGGTTGACTATCAACTACAATCATCTTATTAGACCTATCCAAGGCTTTTGACACAGTATCACCCCCAAAACTATTGCAATAACTCAAAACACTAAAATGCTCCTAGCGTACACTAAATTGTTTTTCCAGCTACCTAAGCCATAGGAAACAATCTGTCAGAGATAGCAAAACATGCAATCCAAATATCTGGTCAATAATACAGGAGTACCTCAAGGATCTATTCTTGGACCACTTCTTTTCATTGTTTTAGTTAATAATCTCCAAACAGCATCCCAACAAAGTACATGTGTCCAATATGCTGATGATTCTGCTATCATCTCCTCTTCAAACAAATTCTCAGATCTCCTAAAGATAACACAAAATGCTTTTTCATCTGTTGAAGCTTGGTTAAACAAAGTGTAACTTCTACTGAATGCCACAAAAAATCTAAGCTCTTGCTATTTTCAACAAAAACACCAACTCATGACTTTAAGACATATTCACAAAACTGAAATCAAATTAGTGAAGACAGCAAGACTACTAGGCATTACCACTGATGACAAACTCTCCCTTGAGCTTCATATTCACAATAAAATAAAAAAAAAATCAGTTTAAGCATAGCAAACTTTATAGACATACACTATATTTGGATAAGCCCACCAAGATAAAACTGGCCCAGCAAGATAAAACTGGCAAACAGCCTGCTAATCTCTTCCATCCTCTGTGGAAGCCCCATCTTCACCAACCTTCACATATCACTCATAAATAAACTATAATCTTGCTACTATAAAATAGCAATGTTTGCCTCTAGCATGCCAAATCACACACACGCACACACACACACACGTACACACGCACACACACATGCACACACGTGCACACACACACACACACACACACACACACACACACACACACACACACACACACGCACACACGCACACATGCACAGACACACACACACACACACACACACACACACACACACACACACACACACACACACACACACACACACTCACACACACACACAGACACACCCCGCTGCCTGGACATTAAATAATTGAACTGGTTTGAATTCCCCTATTACCTAACCTACACCCTACTAACTCTTTCCCACAAACTGATCAATAATCCAGAGAAATGCCCTTCACTTCAGACTATTCTACAAACATATGCCCCTCCTAGAAATCTTTGGTCTAGTAATAAACAACTCTTAAGCATATCCAAACCTAACAAATGAGCTGGATAAAGCCTGTATTCCTATACCATTGCAAAACTAGGGAATGCTCTGCCTTCCTCAGTCAATCAACTGGACTTTATAAAGACAAATAAATCTGCACTAAAATGCCACTACCTTAACAATCATATCAGTTCATGTGTACATATGTCTAACCCACCATACACAAAGTTAACCATCCATTTTTTTTCTACTTTGCTACAAACTTAAATATTGCTAACCTCTTAGAAATCCTTTATGAGCCTTTTCTATATCAGTTTAAGAAGTCTAATTTTGCTTCATCTCACTAACTTCTCCTAATTCTAACTCTAGAACTGCCTAATTTAGATCAAATCAATTTCTTCCTTGAATTTACCTAGTTTTCTGAATGATTTTATTAACTTTTGTTGCATGTTAATATAATTAAAACTCATAATTTTTTTATGTATTATATGAATATTTACTTTTTGTATTAATATTTTGTATCTTTTCTTGGAGCTTTTCTCTCCAGACCTTCACTGAAAATGAGTTTCTGACCCTGTGGACTTTCCTGGCCAACAAATGTCAATAAATAAATAACTAAATAAATGTATGCCAAAACAGGGAAATTGCTTTTTTACAGTGACATCCCTTTGTACTTAACAATTGTACTTATATTTATTAATCTTCAGAATTCACCCAGTTACAGCAAATGTCTCTTTCCAGAGATTGTGCAGTCCTACAGACAAAAAGTCATCTAAATGAAGTCAAGCGGATAAATGGCCAATGTTTCTATAATGATCTATATACACTGAACTTCTAAGGGTTAGCTAAATAGCTAGCTCTGTAGTAATGAGGCAGTTGCTATGCTGCTGATGACCTACAAATCAGATTACCAATATAAAAATGGAAACTTAAGATGAGTGGCTCATCTGCTCAGTATGTCTACATCTCTGGTGTGTTGTGCATTGCATTGCATGTAAACATAGCTATCCATGCAACAATCAGATCTGCTTTCAAATATCGAATTACCAAAATTCTAAAACTCTAAATATTGAGACTGGAATGTCAAAACTCCATTTTTCTGAAAGCTGATAACTTTGTATAGTAGAATTCCGAAGTGCCGTTAATTATAGTACGGTATCACATTAAGGTTTACTAGTGTCTGGAGAAAGTTATGGTGGCTGTGAAGTTGTTGTGATATGTTTTAATCTTTCAAAAAGAAATTATACTTGTTAATATTGAAGGGTAAGTATGTTGTATAGACTGGAGTGTATAAATTAAAATGTATTTTTGTTTTAAGTGCAAGCTTGAAAGAATTGTTACTGGCAAAGGTGTTTTACATTTGTAGTGAACAGTAAAGTGTTAAAGAGTTATGTTGGTTATGTGTACAGAGTAGAGTCTGTTAAAGTTTAGAGATGGAGCTGAACATCTTGTAACAGTGTATTTACCAGTGTTTTTATTGTACTGTGATCTTGGAGTTGATATATTTTAATAGCAGGTGGTGTGGGGCACAGCCCTCCTGCTTAAATGTAGAGTCAATAGTTATTTGTGTTATTGTTGGTGTAGTTTGTACTGGTGGATGGCAGGAAGGTTGGGTTTGCTTTGTGTTTTTTAATATTTTGAGTGTTGATGTTATGGACTTTCAGGAAATTGCACGTTCGACATTCCAGTCTCAATCTTTAGTAATTCGAGATTTTGGTAATTCGATATTTGAAAGTAGATCCATAACAACCATATATTGTGTGCATATGTTGTACAATAATGCATTCATAAACTAATAGTATTGTACTATCTGCCTTCCCTATGTTTAACAAGCAGCACAGGAAGTTAGTAGGTACTGCTGTCCTTACTAGAACACTACTTTCCTATGTTGACATTTTCTCCCAGATTTCCATGGATTGCTGTGTCAAATGCCATATGACCCTCACATTCTGCAGCATTCTTATTAATCAATGCACATTATCAGTTTCATAGTTCACAATCTGACCAGCAGTTAACAGAGGTAATACTGGCCAGTAATAATGGTCAGACAACCTGGTCCTACATATACTGTTGCCATATTTAGGTTATTTGAAGCTGAAACTGTTCCTTGTACTGTTTCTAGAAGTCCATGAGTGCTCCTGGGATGAAGGTGGACTTCTCCATTATGTTTCATTAAGCAAAGCCTGGATTAGCTAAATGCAGAGAGTAAATTATCTGTACCCACATCCATATAAGGCTCAGTTAGGCTATGATCCACCTACTTTCATTATTCATATCATTTGCCCTTCACCATCTGTACTGAGTGATAGTTCTCTGTGTTGTTTTCATTTTTGTTAGAATCCTGATATTTCAAATAGCCTCTTATATTAATCTTTTAATTTTTGCAGTCTAAGAAAAGTACAAAATAAATGTTTATATGATACTAGCTTAGTTTATGGTAACAGTATTTTACAAAGAGCTTGCAAGCATTATCCCATGACTGATATATAAAGCAAAACTTCAGAAATTTATATCAAACATGCTTCACTTATAAGCTATTCAGAAAATGGCTATTCAGCTGTTCTAATGCATTCTGTTAGAAATGTGTCAGCCACAGTCAGTGATTAAACAACACTGTTGCCCATTGTTACAAAAAAAAAATAATTTCAGAATGTTTTCCAAGTCATTACATGGCATACATAGCAAGAGAATAATTGGTTAACTACACTTGCTCTGGTGGAAATTTTTGATGATATTTTTTAACTGACTATGCATTACGGTACTCTGAAATTTGCAAAACAGATTTTAAAAAGAGAACTAAATCAAGTACTGTGATACAGAAAAATAAAAGCAAAACAGCAATTTTCTGTTGAGCACTACATTAATAGCCTTATGAATTCAAGATATAAGTGTCCATAATCCTTTATTCATACAGATAAGAATTTACCATTTACCATTGTTGTTTAATGCATTAGCTTTTTATGATTAGCTTATGTAAGTAAAAAAAAAAAATCATAGTTTGAGCTTACTCCCCCAAACTCCAGCAATCAGATTCAGTGCTATGTTTTATTTTTTTTATTTTTTGGTAAAAAAATTCTTTCCTCCAACAATCAGATTCAGTGCTATGTGCTATTTTTTTTTCTTTTTTGGTAAAATAATTCTTTCTTCCATTGCCAGTAAGGCTTCTTCACCTCTATATCCATAAATGTGGACTTTTTTCTTTTAAATTATTTGTAGAAGGTGATGCTATTCTAATCTGTTATTCTACAATACTCTATTTTGTCTTGATGAGTTTGAATACCAGTCATCCCATATCCAATATATTCCATTTTTCTGCAATTATTCATTCACCTTACTAAACCTGTGACTTGCTTCATTCTGTAGGTATTCTGTTGACAATCTCAGCTGACCTTCTCTACAAACTTAATTCCTTCCTGCAACTTGAACACAGGACATGTGGCAGTATTTATGGAGAAATACCATGAGTAATCTACTAAACTATAACATTTCCATCCTTTGTGTAGAATAGAGCATGTGTTGTAACTTTAATAAGCATTTCAAAGTGAGGGCATGTGCATATAAATTGAGAGCATCTGCAGGCAGCAGTGCCATTTTGAGAGAACAGCCAAAGTGTTAACATGCATGAGTGCAGTAGTCAGTCTGTTAATAAGTTTACGTTTAAGTTACTAAGCCTCAATCCTGATGTGTTTGTATATAATAAAGCTGCTTCAACCAAACCCACAACTGTTTGTTTTATCCTGACCGGATGAGTGACATGGTGTCAGAACCAGGACAGAGAGTGCAACTTCTTCAAGTCATGAGGTGCAAAGTTAACGGTGAAGGGACATTGAGCAGGTTGGCTGATACAATGCTCAAACGGTTAAAAAAAAGGCCAGAAACAAACTTCAGGTAACCAAAACTCACATAAATGATTTATTGTGTAAAGAAAATGATACAAAGCATTTGGAAAGCACAAAACGCATTATTAATCAAATGAAAGGCACAAAATGCATTAATGATTAAACAAAATATTCAAAACTACAATATTTGATAGAATTATCAGAAATACTTATGTGGGTTTTCAGAGTTACTTCCAATTTGCATTACGAGTATGTTAAGAGTAAACCAAACACAAGAAAAGTATAATGAGCATGATAAGATGTCAAATGGGCATAACGATTATAATAAAATGGTAAAATAAGCATAAAAGGCAAGGTAACTGCATGTTTTTAGTGAATGACTATATTTTGACATGAGCTACTATTTCACATTGACTAAAGCTATTCAAACTATAACTAGAGTTGTTTGAAGTATCTCAGAGTATGCAAAGTGTTTGCAGTGTGTGCTTTATTACAGTACAAATATTTTGAAGAGTTTACTGTATGAAAAGTGCAGTCAGAATACAGTCATTTCGAAAAGTTTCTTGTGCTGTGTACATTTTATTTGCAGAGTGCAGTCATTTTGGTGTTTCTCACACTGTACAGAGTTATTTTACAAAGTACAGACATTTTGAGAAGTTTCTTGTACTGTGTAGAGTTCATTTGCAAAGTGCAGTCATTTTGAAGGGTTTCTTACACTGATAAAGGATGGTTTTGCAAAGTATATTGATTTCAAAGTGTTCTTGTGCTACAGAAAATTATTTTACAAAGTAGTTATTTTGAAGAGTCTGTTGTGCTGTTGGGCATAATTACAAGTTCTGGCATAACTTTCTGGCATATATGCGTGTATGTTCATACATAATTCCAAGGGTCTTTATTACTGTGTGTTGGCATGGCAGAGGCATTTCGCAGACCCAGTCTACTTGTGTCTGATCATAATATTGCAGAGAATTGGAAAGTATTTGAGCAGGAATATGATATTTCCATATAAGCAGCTTTTTCTGAGAAGGATGCATATACGAGGGCATTTATTTTGCATAACTTAGTGGGGTCAGAAGCCACTGAAAGAGAGAATTCATTTGTGTATGCACCAGTAGTTTATGCAGGAAAAGGGAAAACCACCATATTGTTGAACAAGCTGAATCAAGGGAGGACCCTGAGTGCTTGAAACATAAACTTAGAGAAATGTGTAACCCCCAGACAAAAGTTACATTGGTGAGGCACTTATTTTATACAAGAGACCACATGCCAGTTGAAACTTTTGCAGCTTATATCACTGACTTGAGAAACAATGCTAAAATGTGCAGGTTTGGTGATTTGAAAGATGAGTTGATAAAAGACAGGCTTATTTGTGGTGTTAACAATGCTGCTGTGAGAAAGATTTTGCTTCATGACAGTGATTTAATGCTTAACAAATCTATAGAGATTCGTCAAATACATGAGCTGACAGAAACTCACACAAATACGCTTCCAAGTGATGAGCATGGTTTCAACTGCCTCTAGAGCAAAAATAGACAGCATACAGCACATGGCTAGAAGAAACAGGCCTAAGCATGTGGCAGCTGTAACCCCTGCAGGATTCTCAGGGAGAACCCGTAACTTTCCAGCAAGGTATAAGACTAGGTCATTAAAATTAACATGCTTAGTGCAGCATAAAGGTGAGTCAGGAAAACCCAAGTTAACTCTTATTGTTAACTGTTGTAATTGTGGTGCCAATCATGAGTCTACAAGAGAGAACTGCTTAGCATTTGGTCAGTAATGCCACAAGTGTAAAAGATAGAACCACTTTCAAAAGTTTTGCAAATCAAACAGGCCTCATTCATTTATTAAGCAAGTTGATCATATAGAAAGCTGCAACTCTACTTTCTATGTAGATAGTGTATCAATGGTTGGTAGAAAAAGTTAATGCAGTATATTTGTTGTCAAAAACAAAGTGTTTTGTACTGTCCTGATCAATGATAAGCCCAGAGAGCTCAAAGTAGACACTGGTTGAAAATGCAATGTTATGTCAGCAGAAACATTTGCTAGAGCAAGAGCTGGTGAACAACTTAATTTGGCAAATTGTATGAAGCTTGTTGCATATGGAGTTAAAGGGATTCAAATTGAAGGACCAGTTGTGCTTTCATGCTATTAAGCTGGAAACAGTTACAGCTTGCAATTGTATGTAGTCAGAAGATCAGTGCAGTCATTATTAGGTCTCAGAGACAGTTTAATAATGAAACTGCTTTCTTTTACCAAAGAAGTCCATCCTGTAAGCACATGACCTAGTTCCCATTTCACTGATGCTATTTTCTCAAATTATACTATTTCCGAAGACAAGCTAGGCAAACTTCCAGTTATGTACTTCATGAAGTAAGACCCAGAGGTCAGTCCAGTGGTCAGAACAGTGAGAAAAATTCCAATAGCTATGAAGAACAAAGTCAAGGTCCAGTTAGATAAAATGGTGCAACAAGGTTTGATTTGTCCAGTCATAGAACCAACTGATTGGGTATCTTCCATGGTAGTTACTCATAAGAAGAGCTCAGATGAAATCAGAATATGTATTGACCCAAGATACTTAAACAAAGCATTAAAGAGGCCCCACCATCCTATGCGTACAGTCAAGGAGGTAGTTACCCTCATGCCAAATGCCACATTTTTTTTGTCTTAGATGCAAAGAGTTCATTTTGGCAAGTGATGCTTGATTGCAAATCTTCACTACTGACTACATTCAGTACCTCATTTGGTAGACAGATTCCTCAGAATGCCCTTGGAATAGATTCTGTCAGTGAAACCTTTCAGTATGCACTGGAGTACATTTTTTCAGGTTATCCGTGTGCTATAATAGTAGATAATTCATTAGTTGGAGGTAACGGTGAAGCAGAGCATGACAGAAACCTCATGAAAGCCTTGGACAGAGCATGTGAACTGAATCTGAAGCTAAATCCTCTGAAATGTAAATTTGGTCTACCAGAAGTTACTTATGTAGGTCATTTGTTTACCAGTACAGGCTTATGACCAGGATCTTCCAAACAAACAGCCATTCTTGAGATGCCAGGTCCAGAAAATGTCTAAGCCTTACAGCATTTTCCTGGTATGGTTAACTATTTGGGCAAGTTTTTACCAGACTTCAGTGAATTACCAGCATCTTTGAGAGAGCTGACACGCAAAAATGTTGCCAGGTCATGGTTGGAACAACACCAGAGAGCATTTAATGACCTGAAACAGAAACGTGCCAGTCCACCTATGTTGAGATACTGTGATGTCCACAAACCAGTAATTCTTTCCTGGGATGCTTCAAAGTTTGGGCTTGGTGCAGTTATTCTTCAAGAGGGCAGACCGGTAGCCTATGCATCTGGAATTCTTACCCAAACTGAGATGCAGTATTGTCAAATTGAGAAGGAACTTTTGGCAATTGTGTTTGCATGTTCGAAGTTCCATGATTATATTTATGGCTGAGCTATCCAGATCAAAACTGATCATCAACCTCTAGTCACTGTTTTAAAGAAACCTATGCATTCAGCTCCAGCAAGACTACAAAGAATGATGCTCAGATTACAAAAGTATAATTTCAAAATGGTCTATACAAAAGGCAAACTTTTTTATCTGGCTGATACTTTATCCAGATTGCCCAGAAATACCACAGAAAAGCTTGATGCAGAGAATTTTTGACTTCAGTATCATAGAGGAGTGTAATTTTTCTATAACAAGACTTGCTGAGAAAAGAGATCATACAAAGCCTGATACAGTTTTGCAAAATCTCAACCACTTCATCAATGTTGGATGGCTGACAAAGTAATCTTGTATACCAGCAGAAGGGCAATGTATTTTCCTTACAGAGATGAGATGCTGATCGTAGATGGAATAATTTTCAAAGGTCCTAAAGTTATCGTTCCTACTTTCTTACCACATGAGTACATCAAGATTTTGCATCATGGCCACCCAGGTTCCGAAGCTACCAAAAGAAGGGTGAGAGGACAAGTATTTTGGCCTTCTCTATCGAAAGACATTGATAAAGTGGTTTCATCTTGTTCAGTATGCAATAGTACTAAACTGTATTTGCAAAAAAAGCCACGTCAGCTAAGCCAGATTCCTGAACTACCTTGGTCAACAGTAGCCACTGACATATTTGAGTGGAACAACAAGAATTACTTACTGTTGGTAGACTCTTATTTGAACTGGTTTGAGATCAATCTGCTACATGACCTGACATTCAACACTGTTATTACTAAGTTGAAACATCATTTCTCAGCCCATGGTAGTCCACACAGTTATTTCTGACAATGGTACCCAGTTTACCAGTCAATTATTTCAGAAATTTGCAAAAGAGTTGGACTTTATCCATACTAGCCGTCTGGAATACCCCCAGTCAAATGGCCTGGTTGAGCATGCAGTACAAAGTGCAAAGCAATTACTACAGAGGTCAAGCGTGACAATACCAATGTTTTTTGAATTTGGCTAATGTCAGAAATATACCCTGTGGCAATTTACTTGGCTCACCTGCTCAGAAACTTCTATCTAGGCAAACTAGGGCAACATTGCCTTTCAGTTCCAGTTTGGTAGTGCCTAATAGTAAAAATACCTGAGCAATCAAAGCCCAACTATTTAAAAAAGCATTCCTTTCAGAAGTCCAGCTATGATAAAATGAGCAGATTTCTTCATCCATTGAAAGAAGGAGAGATAGTGAGGATGCAAATGCTGAAAAGTTTTGAACAAATTGCTCAAGTGAGAGGTGTATGTGTCAAGCCAAGATCCTACTTAATGGAATCTGAGGGTATGGAATACAGAAGGAATCATAGGCTTCTTCCGGTTTCTGAACAATATCACAGCATCGTACCTGTGATACAGACTCTAAATCTCAGAGCAATTCAGACGATGTTCCTGTTGAAAGACATGTCTCATTACCTATTCCCGTTCCTGATGATGTCCCGGATGTCCCTGAAGTTGAACATTCATTAAAGGCAGTCCCTGTTGCTAGACCCAGTTCTAATTTTTATGTCATAAGATCAGGTCATATTTCTAGACCTAGTGTAAAATACACAGCAACCTGGACATGATTGTTTTATTTGTATTTAGTTCTGTATGATTGCATGTCAGAGAATTATTTCTGTATAATTGCATGTCAAAGGATCATTTCTGTGCAATTGCATGTCAATGAATGCTGTTATTTTCAGTGTATGACTTATTTCTCAAAGAGGGAGGATGTAGAACAAAGCATGTTTTTTAACTTTAAGAAGCATTTCAAAGTGAAGGCACTTGCATATAAATAGAGAGCATGTGCAGGCAGCAGTGTTATTTTGAGAGAACAGCCAAAGCATTTACATGTATGAGTGTATCAGTCAGTCTGTTTATACGTTTATTTAAGTTTAAATTACTAAGCCTCAGGCCTGATGCGTTTGTATATAATAAAGCTGCTTGAACTGAAACCACAACTGTTTATCTGTTTTATCCTGACCAGATGAGCGACACTTTGCATTTGTGACAGCCTTCTCTGTGCATTTAATTATCCAGTATGCATTGGATGAGCAACATGGTGGCAGAACCAGGATTGAGAGTGCAACTTCTTCAAGCCATAAGGTGCAGAGTTGACGGTGAAGGTATATTGAGCACGTTGGGTAATACAGTGTTCAAACTATTAAAAAGGGCCAGAAACGAACTTCAGGTAACCAAAACTTGCACAAATGATTTCTTTTGCAAAGAAAATGATACGGAGCATTCATAAAGCACAAAATGCATTATTAATCAAACGAGTAGCACAAAACACATTATTAATCAAATGAAAAGCACAAAATGCATTGTTAATTAAACAAAGTGTTCAAAACCATGGTATTGGATAAAACTATCAGAAGTGCTTATATGGAGCTCAGAATTATCTCCAGTTTTCATAATGAGCATGCTTAAAGCAAATCAAAGCACAAGAAAAGTATAACAAGCATGATAAGATGTTAAATGGGCATAACAAGTACAATAAAAGGGCAAAATCAGCATAAAGAGCAAGACAACTGCATGTTTTAGTAAAAGACCGTGGTGGGGATTTAATAAACTCTGTGTAGGAATAGTGTAAATCCTACATGGAAGGTACCATGGTTGTGTCTGGGGTTCCCCCTCAGCAGCAAGCCTTGCATATTAATGAGGGTGCACTACTGAGAGAAATCCATGTAACACAGTTGCAGAATCAGTGTAGGAGGGGTGTTACAGTGTCCGCAGATGAGTAACACACCCTCTGCACTGTCATAGTTACAGATGGCACTGAAATATAACATTTAAATATTTTTTTTGTGTGTATGTGTTTGTGTTGTGTGGCACTTAGCAAGGGACATGTGCCAGACATCTAAAAATAGAAACCGGATGCTTTTAATTTTAATAGCAAAAATCAAGTTTAAGCATAGCTAAGTGGGCTTACATGGCACGGTGTGGCGCTCAGCAGTGCTTAAACATATCTGAGAGCTGTATAGACATGTATAGCAGCATTCTATATATCCATGCAGATGAACGGTTAGAGTCACAGCCTTGTGTGCAGAAGGTGCATGGTTCAAATACACAAACAGGCCATCCAGTTTTTATATTTGATAGCAATATTATATAACTTATTTTATTTTTTATGTATGTATTTATTGACATTTGTTAACTGGGTTAGTCCAGCTGGGTCAGAAGCCCATTGTCAGTGGAGACCCGAATAGAAAAGCTCCAGTTACACACAAGTTTACAATACATAAAAGTCATACTCCAAGAAAAAAGACATTAAATTACATAAGGTCAGGAAATATAGAAGTAAAATGCATACACATAATAATAATAGTAATGAACAAATAATTTTATTCCATTTTTTTTTTACACAAACAGTGCTTAAACAGGACCCATTTTAGCAGTACTTAGCAACATGTAGCCGGCTTAGCTGGTTTGGGCACTGCTAAGCAAACCCTGTTTAAGGAGTCCTCAGCTTAGCTAAGCAGGTTTGTGCACTGCTAAGCATTGCCAGTTTAAGCACTGCTCAGCTGAGCTTAGTGGGTTTGCATGGTACTAAGAGGAGCGCCGCATTTTTAAAAATGGCCCAATAGTGGCAAAGGGTAGGAAAACAGCCTTATTTAAGTGCAACAGGTGGTAATACAGCCTGTTGGAGTTTGATCTTCGCAGAGACTATGACAGGAGTTGGAGAGGGTGCACACTTTGCGTGCAGCAGTGGGGTATTCTGGACAATCAACTCTGCTAGATTGAGGGCAGACTGGCCAACCTGGAGGGGCAGGATGGCCCTTGTGCCCAGCCCCCAGCAAAGCCACCTTCAGGGCAGTGAAGGAGCAGTGTTGACTGCCCATGGGTGGGTGCTCAGTCCAACTTCTGCCATCTGGGGTTGTTTGGTTCTCCGATTCCACAACAACCTCCCGATCCAAGATGTTTCCCCCCTCATGTGTCATACACCACCTCTGTCTGCTGTCTTGTCTGTCTTGTCTGTTTGCAAATGCTACCTCTCCTACCCAACTTATCTCTCCACATGTACATATATCCGTTCCTCAAAATTCCACTCTCTCCTTAAAAAAATGGACATCTGTCCAACAAATAAAAATATTGCCCCATACATAGCTCTCCATTTTGCCCCCATGTACATCGCCCACAGTTAATCATTACAGCAATTAATCACACAGTTATGTCACCTACACCCCTGGTCTCTGGGATGTGAGGCTCCAAATTCCAAATTGTCCACAAGCTGCACAGCTGTTGCTGTATAAGAAATGGAGATCTATGGTCCTTTCCTACACCTGTCCTGCACATCCTTACATGCTTTTCACATGATTTTCCCCCTGCTTGCTCCCATTTCATCACTTTCCTATTGCCCCTTTTTTCTTTTCTTTTTTTGGGAAATAGCATGGTTTTAAGTGGAGCTTAGTGCTGTGCCACATCACAGCGCATTCTGTAAACCCACTTAAAGCTGCTTAAAACTGCTTTAATCACCTTCTGTTTTTTCTGACATTGTTATGCACATCAGCAAAATGAGTCTCAAACCCAGGACCCTGCTAACAACAGCATAGTGCATTAGCCCACTTGGCCACTCCTCTATAAAGAGTGTTAGGTGTTTCCATAAACATATCTTGAGTATCAGTGATGCACATCAGCAAAAAATTCACCCCTGCCAAGTCTCAATCCCGGGACGCCATCAACTACAGGATAGTGCATTACCCCAGTAGGTCACACAGCTCTGAAGAGTAGCAGGTGTTTCCACACACATATCCTGACTGCCAGTGACATACTGCTTGTACATATAATGGGAAAAATTACAATGTAATTGGGACTGTAATGCAGATGACAAACCTATACACAGCCAAATAGCTGTTGATGGATGCACATGAAGCCTAGGATAGCAGGTACAGCATGTAGCAGAATTTCCACAGTTGTGGTACCAACTTTTGGCATGTTTGTCACAAGAACTATTCTGTGTGCTGACGTACTGGCAAATCAGTACAGATTGAGATTAGAAAAGCATGGCAGACAGTTCAGTGTCACATGTCATACCCATACAAACACACATGTTCATGCCAGTCCTGTGTAACAGACTGTATGCATGCACATATGTCTTGCAAATACACCTGCTATAGTATTGACTCAGTAGCTCAATCTGTTACATTCCTAGCATGCTTTACATTGTGTCACCCACAATCCTGGCTTACATTCCACTCTGTTGCATGTCAAGTAGATGCTTGTCAAAACAAAAAAGAAATGACTGAGCCCAGCATTTGTAAGCACAACCAGTTCATGCTACTGCAATCACTGCCACCTATATAAGCACATCAAAGGCCTGTAGATTGTGACACACTTCACAAATACGTATAGGCATCCTAAATGTTGCCTACCACTAATTGAATGGCACTATTATATAACATATGTACCTGAGGCACATGTCTCATCTGGAACGTTATGAGTACCCTCACCCTGACTATTCTGTGACAACAGAGCTGACACTGCTCCCTCACTGACATATACAGCTTGCTGTCCCTCAATGTGTTCACAATCCCCAGTATGGCTTCTGGCCAGAATGCAGCATCTGCAGACTTTAACATATGTTGCAGTATGTTTAGCTACCTGCTACAGACCTACCATAACTCCCAAACACCTAGATCAGGGGATCCACAACAACACCCATGTATAAATGAGTGGGGGTGTGGTAGTCAAGTGACAGTGACATGTGTCACAGTCTTCCCTTACAAATATACATAGCTGATGGACCAGCAGCTACTGCAGCAGCATGCATATTCTTATGCAAAGTACGTATGACAGTCACATCTAGCTGTCCCATTAATGACCTCAGCCGACATTGTTGAACAGTAAAATGCCACATAATCAGAAAGTCTGTTCACAATGGCCAAACATTGCATGCCAAACTGTGAACATACCACATAAATCTGGACAGTGGCCAGTATGTGTGCCTATCCTGTATGATGCTATTAGTCCCCACAACTCAATAATGTACATCTCACATGCCAGGAAAAGGGCCAAGGCCCACATGCAGGCCTTAAATATAGCACTGTGGTGCCATGCCATTGGCTAATGAAAATGCAACACAACAGTTCTGGATACAATTAGCAAGTGTGATCCATAGATTGGTGCACAAGCAATTGCCTGTTCATGAACATTGCCTATAGAAGGCAAGCTGCTGCCTATGTTAAATAAGTCTTTGACTTTCTTTATTAAGACAGACAGCAAGAACATAAGCATTATACTACAGGATTTCTGCACATAAGGGAGAACACCAATATACCAGGTATGTGATAGAAGTCCCCATGTAATGGGTTGCAGATGGAAGGATGCAGTTAGGGGAAATAGATATTACAACAGTAGGTCTGTAGTATATATAGTGGAATGACATGGTGATGTTAGTCAGCTGTCCAGCACCTACAGGCTTCCCTGTTGGCTCTGTCTGCTGTGACATAGATCACAGCTCTGGCCCTCTGAGTCCCTCCAACAATGGTTGAATCATGTACAAATGATACTGGATTGTGTTGTACACAACAGTGACACTAAGCACTGGTGAATACAGATGGCATAGTACATGATGTGCTGTCAGTCTGCTCCTCTCAGTCTGTGAATGTCACACAGGCATACTTCAAACATTGTGCAGGTGTCCCTCACTGTTCCTGATGTATTCTGGCTATCTCACTGTGTACTCCACACCCATATCTCATTGCTTGAGCACTATGCCTAGCATACCTGTTGAACCCGTGCAGCAGGACAGCAGGTTATAGCCAGTAGTAGTGAAGGGACACAGTCCCAGCTTCAGAGACAGAGTGTACATTATAAACATACAACGTAAGGGAATGAATACAGTACCAGATATTAATCTACCTTAACTGTTTTCTGAGGGGTCTGGTGCGTGACAGACAGATTCCACACAGTGTGTAAACAACCACTGCATATTGTCCAATTGCTTGCCAGATATCCACATTTGTCTGGCACAGGGTCCACATATATCTGGTAGATGTACACATTCTGAAAACATCTGTGTACTGCTGATATTGGACACCTACAGGGAGGATATCCCACAGCACGTCTGCAGTGCTGTCTGTCATTGGGTCACACGCATGTTGCTGGACTGCCCCCATACACTTGTAGTACCACTCACCTATTTGTCAGATGGTGGCTGTATGACATGGTATTGGGAAGTTGCCCTTAGGAGACACACCACAGTAGATGGCAATGATGGGTGTGGTGACAACAACACAGTCCATCACAGCACACAGGGTCATGACCGGTATACCCAGGATCATAGGAGGTTGCTAGACTATTGGCCCTGAGGCCCTCATAAGCCTACCCCAGACTTTAGCCCATGGTTATGCAAGTCAGCACCTGATGCCCCAGTCCAACAGGCATACAGGTAGTATCCCAAGGGTGTATGTCCTGTGTACCATCCAGTTATGCAGGTGTTTCTTAAAAAGGGATAAAGAGGTACTCTGCCTGATGTGGACAAGGTGTCCATTTCACAGCTGGGTCAGTGTGTGGGACACACATCTGACCCACCAACAACTCCTGTTAATGTCACAGACCAGGTTGAGGGTGCATGTGTGGGTTACTTCAGTGGAGCTTGACTTGTGAATGTGCATCAGTCCCATCGAGGTGGAGTCTGTAATCACCTTGTATGTCACACAGAGGTCACCTCTGAGGAGTCCGTATGAAACGGGTAAATTGATGGGGTTTCTATCCTATCTATATATAGTAGATGTTTGAGGTTAATCATTTCTTGATCATATTGCGGTATCATTCTGGGTGATAGCAGAATGCTGCTGAAGGCTAAGGACATACCTGCCTGGGACACATAATTGGTGAGCTCAATCATGTCTCACGTCACATAGTCCAGGGAGGTATGTCTCAGGTCAGGCATGCCAACATGGACTATGACAGACTCATAACAGTACCTGTTATTGAGAAACAGCAGTGTGTATGTGATATGGCAAATTCTGGCACCTGACAGACATGTAACCATGACCTTCTCCATATACAGCCTGGTGAGATGCACCTCTGTGTGTCTCACAATGGAGTACATAGGCAAAAACAGGCACACTACTGCAAGAGGATATACTTGCGTATACACACACTCACAGAGTTGCCATTGTTGGGATTATAACCCTTACCTATCTAGTTGTATAGAATATAGTACTACGTACATATTGCATGCACCACATAGCTTACGTGTTTGGAGAGGTTGTGCCACTGCTGTTGGGGTAGATGACATCAGCAGCTGTTGACAGGGAACCCACTGTTGTGGAGGACACTAGTCACAGGACAACAAAATTATTGACCATGGCACAAACATAGGTCTCTTGGGCATGTGCATGATGCTGCACTTGGAATATCTACACACACACACACAAGGTGATTGATGTGAGATTAGAAACCCTTGCTACCTACTAATACACATTACAGCTCACTGTACTAGTTGCACACGCCGCTGGTAATGATTGGTATAAAAGTGCCTGCAGCACTACATCACTCTATACCATTTTGTGTGTCTCCCCACGTCTCTTTCTCTCTCTCTCTCTCTCTCTATATATATATATATATATATATATATATATATATATATATATGTATCTATATAAAACTCTACAGATACATAGATATACTATATGTGCCACATACTGATAGATAAGTGCAATCATGTCTGATTAGGATAGGGGGAGACAGTTAGGTATACATAGCTGTCTGTATGCACAGAGATATATTGACATCTCAATTCTATAGGCAGATGAGGCTTCAGACATGGGTTGAAATTAGCTAAGTGTAGGAGCATGCCCAGTGTGACCATCAATATTTACATGAAGACTCCAGTCCAGACCTACCTATACCCAGTCCAGGATTTTGTGTGCTGCAGCCGGTTGGCTACTGCACCTGATTACACAGTCCAGCACCTCCCTGATAGCATGCCCAAGGGATTCCCCAGCTGTGTGCTGACTGTGATATCTGACTCATACCTAGGGTGTGTACAGATTGTGTTGGACTGAACAGGGTTTTTCATCATATTTCTGATACGTTGTACATAGCAATGTGATGTCCTATCAGTGGCAGATCATTATAGATTGATGTGTGGAACTGCTGACAGACATTTCAGTTACTGACTCCATATACAGCAGAGAACCCATGCTACTGCAAAACCTGTTCTACTCTCTACTTTTTGCATTTGTCTGGCCAGTAGTTCATCCTTATCCTTATCCGTGGCCTTTGACCTGCTATTGTTCCTGGGTTTGTCCTCCGTTGCAGCTCTATGTAGTTGTAGGTATGCTGTGAATGGGGTACAAAATGTAATACCACACACAGGGTTACAGACTTAACACCTCTGACTGTACCTGTTTTGCAGGATGTCCAGCATTGTGCCACATATGTCTGCTCTGGTTGTGTTGAATTGGTATTATAATGCTACTTGGTGCCCTTATCTCACAACCTGTTAGAGCAAGAAATCTGGACAAAGACATACATAAAAGTGGGACACAGGCCCAATACTAAGGACATTTTTTTTAATATTGCTCCTACAAACTTAGACAGTTGGTAGCATAACAGGTTTTGTATTAGCATGGATTTCTGAAGGGTATGACATCTGCATCTCAAATGTCTGTCATTATTTTCTAACTTCAACCTTTATTGATTTGCCATTAGTTTGCCAGAAAACTGCAATGTTATGAAAAATGGACCAGACCTATGAACAAAACTGTGGACATTCTGCAAAACTCTGTACGTTTGAGAGGTATGCTGGTGCCCATTGACTTGTTGTAAGTACTGACACAGTTACATGATAGCCTTGACATCCTGCTGCTACTCTGACGTCTTACAACCTGCTGTTCTGCTAGCCACCATGTAGGTTACTCTGAGCTATCCGTGGCCCGCTGTCCCTCCATTATCTCTGGCTTTGTCTAACTTTCTTGCAGTAACAAATAGCAACATATGGACAGTCTGCAGAACTCCTAACATAGGTGTAGCTCACATGCAAAATAGTGGCACAGTCATTCTCAAGCCACGAACACCATGAACGATGGTAAGACACAACAGCCAACAGATAGTGCAATTTAATTCCTGACACTATCAAGCACAGACAAACATAGTAGATTGACCCCTGCATATTGTGGAAATGGAACATGTCACCAGGTTGATTGGGACAGCCTTGGGATTATGTGGTCTGCTGCTATTTTCTAGCAAACATACTGTTACTGCAGTTGTATGGGAACATAGGTGTGTTAGGGGTAGGGGACTCTAGCACTGACAGTCATGCATCTGTCCTATGACCCCCCCCCCCTGTTTGTCATTTCTCTCACTTAGTGCCAGAGAGCTCCTGTTGTCCCACATAGCTGTCAGGTGTATACAGGTTTCCTAGTAGCCCACTCTATTCCCTAGCATACATGCAAGGTCTATACATATGCTATCATAGTCTAGTACCCCCATATAGTTGTTGTAAAGAAGACTGACTTACTTTGTGCCTGCAGCAGTTGAGATCACAGTGCTTCAGGGCTGACTCTGTCAGATGCACAGAGTACACAGCCAATACATGGTAAGATACTGGTTGTGTGGTGTGGTTAGCATCCTTTTTACTATGTGTGTGAGTCAGAGTGAGATGTCAGTTCCTAGGTCCCTAGGATGTCAGTGCATGTGCTATGTGTTGCCTCTTTTCCAAAGCCAGGGCATACTGGGCACACCTACATCTGCCTTCAGGGACAGGCTCAGGGGGTTCCTCCTCCAAGTCCCCCTGTGGCTGTGGGGACTGTGGCACTGGTGGGGGGCTGTGTGTCCCTTCCCTGTGATGCTCCTGCCACAGCTGTTTCACAGGATCATATTGTTTAGCATGGCACATACTGTGAACATGTGTGCACACGTGGCTGCAGAGTACTACAGGGCTCACCCAGATATATCGAGGCAGTGGAACCATGACTTAAGCAGCCCGAACTCATGCTCTGTGATGTTCCTTGTTTGTGAGTGTGCCTCATTATGACATTCTTTGGTAGGTGTGTGTGTGCATTTCTGATGGGTGCCATCATGCATGGCTCCAATGCATAGCCAGCATCCCCCAGTAGACAGCCATATGGGATGTCCCCCCTGGGAAACATCTGGTACAGCTGTGATGTGTACCAGATGTGGGAGTTTTGATAACTGCCAGGGCTGCCAGCAGACACATTCATGATAATGCCCTGGGCATTGCACACAACCTCACAGTTGATGGAGTGATATCCCTTGTGGTTGATGTAGACTCTACCCACATCACCATGTGGTGCTTTGATGTGGACATGAGTGCAGTCTATGGCACCTAATACCTCAGGGTAGTGTGCTACATGGTGGAAGAGACGCATATTGCTGGCTCCCTCCTTGGGGGTGTGGGATAAATATATGTGCTCACTGGCATGTGTTTGCATGGCAGCCAGGAGCTGGTGGAGTACCCTGGATGCAGATGCCTGTGTGAGATCCCCATCATGTCCACAGTAGGTCTTTAAAAAGTACTTCCAAAACAAGATAAAGTAATCCCCAGCAGGTAAACTAATACTGTTGCGACCACCAAACAGCAAAAATAAAAAATGAAAGCAACAGTAAAGCGAAGCACAACTTCAAAAATCATCCATTAAAATTGTAAAAACGTTTATTGTTAGGTCACTTACTGAGTAGTCTAGATATAATAGGGAGGAGTAATTACTAACATAGTATGTCTATCTATCAATATAAATCACAGAGGTTTGAGTATGTTACCTGAAACTGCCATAGTATATTTAAGGATGAAAGATGGGATCAATGTTAAAATTATATTTTAACTAGCACATGTATTATGTTTTGCCTTACAAATGTATGTTTATGCTAGGTATAATAAGGCTTGAATATGTTATAGAACCTTGTAGTAATCTGCCTGAAATTGGCTAGAGTCTTCTTGCAGCTCAGATTTGGTGAATGTGTTGTGCAACTTGTTGCTTGAGAGATAGCTGAAAAGGAACTTGTTTATGCGCGATGGTGCTATTAGATAACAAATATCCATTCATTCTATCATTGGATATGATAGTAACTCACTTAATGGCAAGTTAACTACTACCCCTTGTGGTGTGAGTTTTGAGTGTAAGTATATTTTAACAGCTAGTCTCGTTTCAGAGTCATCAGCCTGGAAGGAACGTACTTATTTGTATATATATATATATATATATATATATATATATATATATATATATATATATATATGAAAATAGCATGCTGGAGTGAATTGTCATAACATAAATTGAACTATAAGATGATACCAGACGCACACACACATATATATATATATATCTATAGCAATTTGCATAAGGTTGAAAAAGTTGTTGTTGTGTCTTTCGGCTTTTCCCGGTTAGGGGTCGCCACAGCAGAACTTCGGTCTGCTAATGATTGGCAGTAGATTTTTACATGCCGAGTTGCCAGCTCTGATGCACAACCTTCAAAGAAGGTATGCCCATTCACGCATGTCTCCACACAGAAGACACTCTAGCTGAGAATTGAACAGGACAACATCATACTGTGAGGCGACAACGCTACTGCAGCACCACCACCGCAAGTCCTTTATTCTATTTTGAATACAGGTTTGATCTTGGTAGAAGTACTACACATGCTGTTGTCTGATAAAAGCTCATATGTTATCTGCCTATGTGCGATGGTGCTGTTAAAAAATTTGATACCCAATAACTTTTATAACTGGCTAAGAAATTGACGCGTTTAATGGTAAATATTAAAAAAGAAGCGGACTTTTGTTTCTAGTGTTGGAACTACGATAGTCAGAATTTCTGACAGGTGGTCTAAATTGAGAAATACTAGCACGGAAGTAATGTACCTATTTATATATATATATATATATATATATATATATATATATATATATATATATATATATGGAAATAGCATGCTGGAGTGATTTATTACTATCTAGATAGAAATAAAATTGGATCCTAAATATTCTGATTGTAGGGCAATGTTGAAAGGCCCAATGAATGTTTAATAACTTGGGGTAAACAATGTGCTGTGATTAAAAAATGTACTGTAACTTTAAACTGTTTAATCTGAATTGTTCCTAGGTTCATAGGTTCATAGGTAGGTACTAGGCTATCGACCCAAGGGCCTACGTAAGCCTAGTAAACAAGGTTCCCTGGCTTACGCCACCCAAGAAAGTTATTTTCCTGTGCCACTGTCGAGCAGAGACACAGAAATGATCCCCAGGGTGTATTTCCAGTTTTCCATCCACCCATCAAGAATTTCTTGAAGAGTGCTAATAAAGAACTTTGCTTGACGTAGATGGGTAGTCTGTTCTAGAGTATGGGAAGTCTCTGGGACAGGAATCTATACCCCCAGCATGTCCTGGTTATTGTGGTGACAAGGTTTAGGTCCCTAGAGCGTGTAGCTCGGAGGGATTGGGATTTCTTTAGGTGTAGCATGTCCAACAGCTCTGGGTGTGACATAGCTTTATATGTTAGGCAGAGATCACCTCGGAGTAGGCGATATGCTATGGAATAAAGCTGGAGTTTTTTGAGACGGTCAGTGTAGAGCATTTGTTTGAGGCCAGTAATCCTCTTTGTGAGGTACTTCTGTGGCCTTTCCAGCTGCTGCAGATGTTTTGTGAGGTACATTCCAAAAGGGGCATTGTACTCTATAATGGGTCTAAAGAGTGTCGAGTAGAGAGGAACAATGACATCTTTTTTCCTGGATGAGAACCTTTTTATGATGAGGTGTGCCATGTAGAAGGACATCCTGACTACTGTGGCGATGTGACTATCAAAGGAGAGACTACTGTCCACCTGGGACCCAAGGTCTCTTATCACACATTCGGTATTAAGTAGATTGCTGCCTATGTGGTAGTTCATGGGTACAGAGTTTTTACCAAAGGGGATGACACTGCACTTTTTGGCATTGAGCTTGAGGCCATGGCTCTGACACCAGGTGTCTGTCTCAGTGAGGCCCTTCTGTAGGATGTCCACATCATTTGGGGACTTGACTATGGCTCCTAGTTTGCAGCCATCTGTGAACTTCATTAGCCAGAGGCCTTCTGTGTTAGCCTGTACTTCAGAGAAGTAGATACCAAACAGGAGAAGTCCCAGGACTGAACCCTGTGGTACTCCACTTGTCACTGGTTTGAGGTCAGATTTGGAGTCTGCAACTTTTACAGTGTGGGTTCTGTCAGTGAGCCAGTTGGCAACCCATCTTGTGACATGGGGATTTATACCTAGTTTTTGAATTTAGCTATAATTCCAGAATGGGGAATGATGTTGAAAGCTTTGGCGAGGTCAAGATAGGTTGTGTGAACCACCTTACCCTCATCTACGGCTTTGGTGACTGCCTCAAAGAAGTCAATCAGGTTCAGGAGGCATGATCTGCCTTTCACAAACCCAAACTGGGTGGGATCCAGGGTTTGGAGATTACCAATGTCTTTGTTTATGAGTTCCATGATGATATGTTCCATGGCCTTGCAGACCAGGCTTGTCAGGCTAATAGGTCGATATTTCCCGGGATCAGTGGTGGCTCCCCCTTTGTGGAGTGGCATAACTGTTGCTGTGTGCCATTTAGTGGGCACAAAGCTTGATGCAAGGCTATTATTGAACATGGTGCTTAAGTGGGGACCCAGTTCGTTCTGAAGTGCATGCAAAATGTAGCCTGGGATGTTGTCCGGTCCCATGGATGCTGTGTTTTTGGCTTTAGAGAGTGCAGCTTTTACCTACGTAGTTGTGATTACAGGGGCTCTGAATTCTTCCTGTATAGATATAGGCCCTTTAGGGGGTGAGGGGGTTAAAGTTAGCACTGAACCTATCTGCCAAGATGTTGGCAATATCAGTTGGTTCTGTAATTTTCATGCCGTTGTGCTGTAACTCAGAGCAGATCTGGGTGTTGCCATCAAGATTCTTGACATAGCTATAGAATGCTTTGTGGTTGTCCTTAGAATTAGTGGTGATTTTGTTTTCATAGCTAGCTTTGGAGGATCTTATAAGGGATCTCAGCTTCTTACTGAGGCTGACTAGGGAGCTCCTCCACTCATGGGATTTTACTCTCTTTTGCAACAGTTTCTTCCTTCTGTTGTACAGTTTGTTTATGGCAGGGGACTACCAGACTGGCTTCCATTTTTTGGAGGATAGCGTCTTGGTTCTGTTTGGGATAGCACAATCCATGCATTTGTGTAAGTGCTTATAGACTGCATTTGTGTATGATTCAGCAGTTGTAACTGTATTGTCCATCTGCATGCGTGTCATGAAGTTCACCACTTCTGTCTTAAGAAGCATGAAGTTGGCTTTGGAGAATTTTTTTTACCATGGTTTCCTTAATGGGGGGGTGGGGGCTGGATGTGCATATCAAGGTGATTAGCTTATGGTCGGATCGGACCAAAGAGGAGTTGACTTCAGGTGTGGAAAACTGGTCAATCATGTTGGTAATGACTAGGTCTAAGATATGGTTGCCCCTGTTGGGGGTGTGGATAAGTTGATCCAGGCCATTGGAGTTTATGAATTCCAGAAAGCGTTGGGCTATAGAGTTGGTACACGAGTAGTATACGTCATCTACCTTATGTGCATACATACGGTCAGTTTAATAGTGAATGGATTAACTTTTGAATGAATGGAGTGATTTTTATGTAAGTATTTATTTGCATGGTTTGTTTTTAGTTTGTATTGATGGTCTGATGAAGCCACATTGGTGGTGAAAGCACTAACCTAACAATAAACATTTTTACAGTTTTAATGGATGTTTTTTAATGGATGGTGTTTGAAGTCGTACTTTGCTTTACCATTGCTTTCATTTGTTTTGCGGTCTGGTAGTCACAACAGTATTCATTTACCTGCTGGGGATTACTTTATCTTGTTTTGGGAGTTTATCTGCTTGTTTTAACCAGCGGGAGCATGACTGAACAAAGTGGTTTATGCAACAGGATTTTAATCCAATGTGACTGAAAGAGAATAGAAAGCATCCAGGACTGTTGGGTATGCTGAATAAAACTGATAATCCTCTTATGGTGGAATTTGCTTCAAATGAAGGACCACCACAGGGGGAAGCTGCTAATGTTGACTACTATAAGTTAAGGATGCTTGCTAATACTATAGAAAGTGATGCCTTTAAATTGAAGCATTTACAAATGCTAAGGTTTCATTTTGAAGCATGCATACATCACAAAGTTATACCTCATGGACTATGTATATTAAAAATGCCAACATGTGGCTCACAATACCCTGAATTGTTAAGTCTGGCAAAAAATTAATATAGACGCAAGTTTCAATTATTTAAAATTAATGAATGACTTCTTCAAATCCCATGAACAAGAGTTAATACAAGGAACTGAATAACAGCAAGACACAGTTTATTCACAGTTTCCAGCAGTTGTTGTAGACAAGGTCATTGAAACTGTAACGGATAATGTGAGTACATATGAGTGGAAATTACTACAGCAAAAGTGAAAAAATCTTGATAGAGACATTACAGACTTCAAACATGGTAATGTCTTTTCATGGCCTAAATCGCAGCGAATAATCAGACCGGAAAATAAGATTAGTACTACTGGAGCAAGTGGTAGTATTGATAGTTCAGAGTCTAAAGCTAGCAGTAGAAGAGTTCCAGTACATGTAAATACCATAAAATAGTAAACCAATAGATATTAACATTGAAAATTCAGCTATTCCTGCAGGTCAATCAAGTGGTCTAATACCGTATGCAGATGTAACATCTATAAGGCAGGTGAGTCCTACATCACAACAATCCAGTGATATACCACCAGGACAACCAGTAGTAAGGAGAAAAGAGACTATACAAAATGGAGGACAATCATATCCATTTTCTCCCCTACCAATTCGACAAGAGAGAGGAAGGCAGCAATTTTGATCCAGGAGTCGAGGCAGAATGAAAAGAAAAGAACAATTGGACAACACAGACTATCTAACACTGAAAAAAGATGTGGCAGCAGAATTAAACCAAACTATTGTTTGCAATATATCACATAGACAATTAACTGATGCAGAAATTTCTGTCCTTCAAAAAGGCCTTTCATTTATATTCATTTATACCAGCGCAGACAGCGGACTTATCAGATACTTTAATAGACCTTAAGCTTTTTCTGAGGAATGTTATGTTGCAATTGACATTCCCTAAAGACATGCCTAAAAACATAGAGAATTATAAGAAACTAAGTAGTTTCATGCCTGTAAATCATCCAATTTTAGAAGCATTTGGAAAAATTTGTGAAGGTGAATTATACAGTAATTTAGGGAATAGAACAAACAACACCAGGTATGTTAACACAACAGGAAAAAGTAGCACTGACAGATTTAAAAGTAGATACAATGTTGGTAATGAGACCTGCCGATAAAGGAGGTATGACTGTAGTCATGAATAGAGAGTACTGTTTTAACTCATTACATTCAATGCTTTCTGATAATAAAGTATGTAAGGTTATAACTATTGGTAGTATACAAGATATGCAACAGCTAATAAAAATCAAAATAAATGATTATATGATACAATATAGTCTATCATTAGAGCTAATACAATTTCTTACAGTTGAGAATCCCCTGATTCCTTCCTTTCAAGGGCAGCCCAAAATACATAAGGATCAGTATAGGCCACCCTTTAGGCCCATAGTAGCAGGGCGAGGGTGGCTTACTGAATCCTTCTCCATTTTTGTTGAAAGGCAAGTGAGGCCTATTTTAGATAAAGTTGAAGTAGTACTTAAGGATTCCCAGCCATTTCTAAAAAGTTTATTTGAATTTAGTGTAGTGATTGCATTTATTTAGTAACACTTGATGTAGCCTCTTTATTTACCTCAATTCGAAATTTGAAAGGGGTAACTTTTCTGAGTAACTTTCTTATAGAAAAGAGTGAATATGGAAGAACACTTATAGACATTATATATACATTTATGGAAAAAGTCCTAAAACAAAATGTGTTTGTATTTGATTGTTGTGCCAATAGCTACGCCAATGCAGTCATGGCACAATGGGAAATTGAATGTATATTCCTACTTGATCTGTATAAGAACCATGTGAGATCTATTGTCGCTTTGTAGACGACATCTTTTTTGTTTGAACTGGGCCCTTATCGTTGTTAAGAACATTTGTAAAAATGATAGAAGAAACAACTAGCTTCCTTAAATTTGAGTTGAATTATTCAACAGAAGGTGTAGCATTTTTAGATATTTTTTGTGTCTATGACACCTGATGGCATATTTGAGACCAAGGTGTATCTGAAGGACTGTTACAGAAACACATTTTTATATAGGTCAAGCATGCACCCCAAACAAACATTTGGAAATATAGTTAAAGGGCAAGGGATGAAGCTCTTGTGTTTAAGTAATAAAGAACATACATTTATAGAAGGTCTTACCCAGTTGGAAAATAGTTTGTACCAACGTGGATACAAGGAGCAAGAAGTAATTCCTGTCTTAGAAGAAATTAAACTAATGAGACCTAATAGAGCTAGCCATACTTTTCTGCTTGGTCAAATGTTGATGTTCAACATAATACAGGTGAGAACACTCATAAAAAAGTTAAACTATCTATACCTCTACTAGTGATGTTAATAGGGTAAAGGATGTTTTCTATAAACACTGGCCATTATTTATGACAGATAGAAGAATTAGAGATATAGTAGAGGAACACACTAGGTTTTGCTTCAAGAACAGAAAAAAATCTTAAAAGAATGTTATGCTACCCTAAGGATGAATTAACACCTAGAACAAAGGCTACAGGGACAAGTAAATGTGGTCACTGTAATGTATGTCAGTTTATTAAACAAACAGATGAGTTTATACACCCTGATACAAGGGTAGCATACAAGGTAGAAACTGGAATAAATTGTAATAGTAAGAACATAATTTGTTTAGCACAGTGTGACTGTTGCTTATGTTTCTATGTTGGAAAAACAAATAGAACATTTAGGGAGCAAATAAGAGAACATGTTAATAGCATAAGACATAGAGACTTAGTCAGTGCACTGTCTAAATATAATGTCTAAATGAGTAGTTTGAACCATGATTTTAAATTTATGGGACTGGAACAAATAGTCCCCAGACCTAGAATGGGTAACATTTGGAATTTAACTGAAAATAGTGAGTTAAGATGGATACTAAAATTAAGAGTGGAGAAAGGGCTAGGGCTTTATGGGGAGCTCTCTATGAAATGTGTATTGGAAGCACGGCGACTACCTGGAAAATAGCTACATAAGTGGAATATAGTAATGATGAAGAGTGTATATAATAGTCCTTCACATCTACATATGACACTAGTTGTTTATATAATTAACTGTTGATTTGTGTTATTATTATAGGGCTATATTAGCTGGTATACAAAGTCCATAAAAGGAAGGTCATACTTATCTCTTGTTCAATTGAGGTAATGCTAACAACTATGTTGGATGCATTCTGTGGAGAATATATGAGTATATTGTCTGTGAGAGAATTTACAAGACTATGACACATTTAATATAATAAATGGACAGTTAGGCATCCAGTTGTAATTATATCTAGATTAGGATTTAAGAGGTGTAATGCTTTTGATTCCTCCTTAAAAGCACATCTAATGGGATGGTAGATAAAGACAATTATAGAAGGTATTACACACCAAGGTACCATTCTTGTATGTTTCAGTATAATTTTTATAAACAAGGACCATTAATATGCACCCATGTAGTAATGTGTGTTACTTTATTATTTTAGCTTTAGTGTTGTTAGTTACCTTATAGAGTATAGCTTGGTTAAACATTAACACTTCTGAACTATTATATTTAATGCATAATTTAAATTTTTTTTTTCCAAAGTTACAATCTGGAAAATCGTGCAACTTATACTGTTTGGTTTGAAATGTATCAAGTTGTTTGTTGATAATTCTCTTTCTAGTTGGTGACTTGTATTCAAGGTCACTTACTGAGTAGATATAATAGGGAGGAGTAATTACTAACATAGTATGTCTATCTATAGATATAAATCACAGAGGTTTGAGTATGTTTCCTGAAACTGCCATAGTATATTTAAGGATGAAAGATGGGATTGATGTTAAAATTCTATTTTAACTAGCACATATATTATGTTTTGCCTTACAAATGTATGTTTATGCTAGGTATAATAAGGTTTGAATATGTTATAAAACCTTTTAGTAATCTGCCTGAAATTGGCTAGAGTCTTCTTGCGACTCAGTTTTGGTGAACGTGTCGTGCAACTTGTTGCTTCAGAGATAGCTTGAACGCAACTTGTTTATGTGTGATGGTGCTATTAGATAACAAATATCCATTCATTCTATCTTTGGATATGATAGTAACTCACTTAATGGCATACACCGTAATACAAGCTAACTACTACACTTAGTGGTGTAGGTTTTGAGTGTCAGTATATTTTAACAGCTAGTCTCATTTTAGAGTCATCAGCCCGGAAGGAATGTACATATATCAATATATATATATATATATATATATATGAAAATAGCATTCTGGAGTGATTTGTCATAACATAGATTGAACTATAAGATGATACCAGACATATATATATATATATATATATATATTTGCATAAGGTTGAAAGAGTCTTTTATTCTATTTTGAATACGGGTTTGATCTTGGCAGAAGTACTATACACGTTGCTTTCTGATAAAAGCTCATATGTTATCTGCCTATGTGCGATAGTGCTGTTAAAAAATTTGATACCCAATAACTTTTATAACTGGCTAAGATATTGACTCATTTAATGGTAAATATTAAAAAAGAAGCTGACCTTTGTTTCTAGTGTTGGAACTACGATAGTCAGAATTTCTGACAGGTGGTCTAGATTGAGAAATACTAGCATGGAAGTAATATACCTATATATATATATATATATATATATATATATATATATATATATGTGTGTATATGGAAATAGCGTGCTGGAGTGATTTATTACTATCTAGATAGAAATAAAATTGGATCCTAAATATTCTGATTGTATGGCAATGTTGAAAGGTCCAATGAATGTTTAATAACTTGGGGTAAACAATGTGCTGTGATTAAAAAATGTACTGTGACTTTAAACTGTTTAATCTAAATTGTTTACATCATCTACCTTATGTGCATATGTACAGTCAGTTTGATTGTGAATGGATTAACTTTTGAATGAATGGAGAATTTTTTATGTAAGTATTTAATTGCATAGTTTGTTTTTAGTTTGTATTGATGGTCTGATGAAGCCACATTGGTGGTGAAAGTGCTAACCTAACAATAAACGTTTTTACAATTTTAGTGGATGTTTTTTGAAGTTGTGCTTCACTTTACCGTTGCATTCATTTGCTTTAAAAAGTAACTGCAGCTATTATTCTTAGGGTTACACATACCTTTGTTTCCACTGGGATGGGTTCTCAACTGTTGGCACTGGGTCTAAGTTGAGGGCGGCAGAGCTCTGTGAGTTCTTGTAGTATGTACCTGTCCACCCTGTAGCACTCCACTATCTCCAACTCATGTAGCTCCTGGAAGGTTACCCTGGGCCTGAACACTCTTCTCCTTCTCAGTCTAGGCCTCTTGTCAGCATCAGCATCAGCACTGACTTCAGCCTCTAGCACATACAGATGTATCAGAGCAGCAGCAGCCCCTAGCATGTTGTTGGTTAAAATTCCCAAGCATGTTCTCAAAGGGTGCAAAGTATGTGGGAAAAATCAGATTGAAGGGTGTATGCATGCTTTATACTGGTGTCCCGCAGATGCAACCTGTGTGACTAGCTGACTATGATGCATTCCATCTTCCAGGTTTATCTTTGAGGGGTTTGAATGGGCCAGTGTCAGTGGAACAGGGTGTATCAGTCATTTATACTTGACTGGCTTTCCCAGACTATTTCCTTTTATTTATTTATTTTTTACATTTCTTTCACTGCTAAGCACTGAGGTGCAGTGCATAACCCCACTCCGCTAGTATAAGCAGTGCTCAGCAGTATGGACACACCCCCATGCACGGGCATGCTCAGCATGGCTTAAACCAGCTAAAACACATGCCCTGCAACTAAACAAAGCTTAGCAGTACTGGACATGCCCCCCTGCTTAGCTGTGCTTAGCTGACCACAAACGGGCGCTGTTGAGCTACAAATCACTTAACTATAGTGTGACACACCTCTTTTTGATGTCAGCTACCTGTTCTACTACTACTTATATGGTTCTAGCCCCACCATGGATTGTGGCTGTAGCTACAGTAGCCCTTCTTGCTATTTAGTAACCCCAGCTCATTTGCATACAGCTACTTGAATATACTCTGGATACTTCACTACTCCAAGGCCTGCCTCCTTAGCAACCACTGAAACCTGCCATTGTACACTCTGCATGCAGGGCACTATAATACATTATTTTTCCAAATGTCTTATTTTCATTTTTTCAACATTTTATTTATCTATTTATTTATTTATTTATTTTTGCATAACGGCATGTTTGTGTGTTGCTGCATGTCGTGCAAGCATGATATATGTATTTTTAAAAAAATTTATATTTTTTTAATGATTTGCATTGCTTTTTGGACTCACTGGCCAGGCCATAGCTTTGGCCATTTGCATGCCTACAGTGCAATATTCAACCTTCTTTTTGGGCTTTTACAGCCCCTGTTTAAAATTTACATTTTGGAACACATTTTTTCTGTGTACATTTCTGACACCAACACGGCACCTACACAGATGTCTTTTTGCTTATTGGATCACAAATCACACTCATTTGCATGGATTTAACCAGCTTATGGGGTGATTTGCTTTCTATGGACACTTCCATGTCTGCACGCTTGTGCACACCCCTATTTTCTCTTTATTGGATCGCTCTACAGCTGGTTTCCGTGTTGGGGTCGTGCCATTATGCCTACATGGAAAATCCCTCTGTGTAGGCTTTACTGAATTCCCACCTGTGTTTTAGTATAAACTACCATTTCGCATTGACTGAAGCCATTCAAAGCATAACTAAAGTTATTCAAAGTATCTCAGGGTGTGCAAAGTATTTGCTGGGTGTGTGTTTTATTATAGTGCAATTATTTCAAAGAATTTGCTGTGTGCAAAGTACAGTTATTTTGCAAAGTGCAAAGTACAGCCATTTTGAAAAGTTTCTTGTACTGTGTACATTTATTCACAGAGCACTGCCATTTCAAAGCATTTCTTACACTGTACAGAGTTATTTTGCAAAGTACAGCCATTTTGTAAAGTTGTGCTGTATACAGTTCATTTGCAAAGTGCATTCATTTTGAAGTGTTTCCTACCCTGAGCTTCTTCTGCTGTGTACAGTTTATTCACAAAGTACAGTCATTTTGAAGTATTTCTTACACTGATAAAAAGTGGTTTTGCAAAGTGCAGTAATTTTAAAGTATTCTTGTGCTACGGAGACGTATTTGTCAAAGTGCAGTTATTTCAAAGAGTCTGTTGTGCTATTGGGCATAATTACAGGTTCTGGCATAAAGTTCTAGTATATATTTATTTGTGTGTATGTTCGTACATAATTTCAGCACCTTCACTGCTGTTTGTTGATATGGCAGAGGCATTTTGTAGACCCAATCCACTTGTGTTTGATCATAATATTGCAGAGAATTGGAGAGTATTTGAGCAGGAATACAAGATTTTCATACAAGCAGCTTTTTCTGATAAATATGCTCATACAATGGCATTTATTCTGCTTAACCCATCAAGGTCAGAAGCCATTGAAAGAGATTGTTCATTTCTGTATGCACAAGCAGTATATGCAGGAGAAGGAGAAAATTAACATATTGTTGTACCGGCTGTATCAAGAGAGGACCCTGAGTGCTTGAAATGTAAATTTAGAGAAATGTGCAACCCCTAGACAAATGTTACATTAGAGAGACACCTATTTTATACAAATGACCAAAAGCCAGGTGAAACTTTTGCAGCTTATATCACTGACTTGAGAAATAAGGCCAAAACCTGCAGATTTGGTGATTTAAAAGATGAGTTAATAAAGGACAGGCTTGTGTGTGGTTTTAATAGTGTCTGCAGTGAGAAAAAAATTGCTTCATGACAGTAATTTAACACTGAGCAAAGCTATAGATATTTGTCAAATTCATGAGCTCACAGAAAGGCAGACAAGTCTGGTTGCAAGTGATGAGCATGGTTTCAACAGCCTCTAGAGCAAGTGTAAACAGCATGCAGCAAGTGGCAAGCAGAAGCAGGCCTAAGCACATGGCAGCTGCAGCCCTCTGCAGGATTTCCAGGGAGACCCCATAACTTTCTACTAAGTTACAAGACAAGCTCAGCAAAATGGACATGCTCATTGCAGTATAAGGGTGATTCAGCAAAAACCCAAGTTAAATGTTATTGTTAACTGTCATAATTATGGTGACAATCATGAGTCTAAAAGAGAGAAGTAATTAGCATTTGGTCAGTAATGCCACAAGTGTAAAAATGGAACCAATTTCAAAAGTTTTGTAAATCAAGCAAGCCTTATTCAGTTATTAAGAAAGGTCACTCAAAATAACAAGTTGATCATGTTGAAAGTTGTGACCCTACTTTCTATGTAGATGGTGTAACAGTGGTCGATGAAAAGGTTAATACAGTTGATTTGTTGGCAAAGAATGAAGTGTTTTGTTCTATCCTGATCAGTGGTAAACCCATGGAGCTCAAAGCAGACATTGGTTCAAAGTGTAAAGTATTGTCAGCAGAAACATTTGCTAGAGTGGTGAACAACTTAATTTGGCTAACTGTGCAAAGCTTGTGTATGGAGGTGAAGAGATTCAGGCTGAAGGCTCAGTAGTGCTTTCATGCTATTCAGCTGGGAGCAGTTACAGCTTGCGATTTTATGTAGTCAGAAGACCTGTGCAGTCATTATTAGGTTTCAGAGACAGTTTGAGAATGAAATTACTTTCTTTTACCAAAGAAGTTCATCATGTAAGCACATGTCCCAGTTCCATCTTCAGTGATACTATTTTCACAGGGTATGCTGATGTTTTCAACAACAAGCTCGGCAAATTTCCAGTTCTGTACTCCATAAAAGTAGAACTAGAAGTCATTCCAGTGGTCATACCAGTGAGAAGAGTTCCAATAGCTATGCAGAACAAGGTCAAGGTCCAGTTAGACAAGATGGTGCAGCTAGATGTGATCTGTTCAGTCACAGAACCAACACAGTGGGTGTCTTCCATGGTAGTTGCTCATAAGAAAAGCTTGGATGAAATCAGAATATGCATTGACCCAAGAGACCTGAACAAAGCATTAAAGAGACCTCATCATTCTATGCATACAGTCGAAGAGGTTGCCACCCTCATGGCAAGTGTCACTGTTTTTTCTGTCTTGGATGCACAAAGTTAATTTTGGCAAGTAATGCTTGATCGCATATCTTCACTACTGATTACATTCAGCATACTATTTGGTAGATACAGATTCCTCAGGATGCCTTTTGGAATAAATTCTGTCAGTGAAGTCTTTCAGTGTAAAATGGAGCAAACTTTTTTGGGTTATCTGTGTGGTATAATAGTTGATGATTTACTGGTTGGAGGTAATGGAGAAGCAGAGCATGACAGAAACCTCAGGAAAGTTCTGGTCAGAGTGCGTGAAGTGAACTTGAAACTCAATCCTCTGAAATGTAAATTCAGGCTACCAGAAGTTACTTATGCAGGACATTTATTTACCAGTACAGGCTTGCTACCAGACCCTTCCAAAAAAGCAGCCATTCTATTGATGCCAGCACCATGCAATGTCCAATCCCTACAGTGTTTTCTTGGTATGGTTAACTATTTTGGCAAATTCATCCCTGACTTTAGTGAATTATCAGCGCCTTTAAGAGAGCTGACATGCAAAAGTATTGCCTGGTCATGGTTAAAACAATACCAGAGAGGATTTGATAATCTCAAACAGCAAATTGCCAACCCACCTACACTGAGATACTATGATGTCCATAAACCATTAGTTCTTTCCTGTGATGCTTCAAAGTTCGGTCTTGGAAGAGTTATTCTTCAAGAGGTCAAACCTGTTGCCTATGCATCTAGAACTCTTACCCAAACTGAGATCTAGTGTGCTCAAATTGAGAAGGAACTTTTGGCAATTGTGTTCACAAGTTCCATAATTATATTTATGGCCAAGCTATCCACATAGAAACTGACCATCAACCTCTAATTACTATTTTAAAGAAGGCTATTTATTCAGCTTCAGCAAGACTACATCGAATGATGCTCAGATTGCAAAGGTATAATTTCAAAACTGTCTATACAAAAGGTAAACTTCTTTATCTGGCTGATACCTTATACAGATTGCCCAGAAATACCACAAAACAGCTTGATGTAGACAAATTTGACTTTGATATCATGGAATTGAATAATTTTTCCACCATGAGACTTGATGAGCTAAGAGATCATACAAAGACTGATCCAATTTTGCCAAAGTTCAACCACTTCATCAATGTGGAATGGCTGTCAAAGCAATCTTGTGTACCGCCAGAAGTACAACCTTATTTTCCATATATAGATGAGATGCTGATGGAACATGGTATCATTTTCAAAGGTTCAAAAGTTATTGTTCCTACTTCTTTGCAATGTGAACACATTCAGATTTAGCATTGTGGCCCCCAGGTTCCAATTTTCCCAAAAGATGAGTGACAGGGCTAGCATTTTGGCCTTCTCTATTGAAAGACATTGATAAAGTGCTTTTGTCTTGTTCAGTGTGCAACAGTACTAAGCCACATTTGCAAAAAGAACCACTTCATCTAAGCCAAATTGCTGAACTACCTTGGTCAACAGTAGCAAATGACATATTTGAGTGGAACAATCAGCATTACTTGGTGTTGGTAGACTCTTATTAAAACTGGTTTGAGATCGATTTGCTACCTAACCTAACATCCTTTGCTGTTATTACTAAGAAGAAATATAATTTCTCAGTCCATGGTAGTCCAAACAAAGTTATTTCTGACAACGGTTCTCAGTTTACCAGTCAATTGTTTCAGAGATTTGCAAAAGTGTGGGACTTTATTCATGTTACTAGTAGTCCTGAATACCCACGGTCAATCGACCTTGCTAAATGTGCAGTACAGAGTCCAAAGCAATTACATGAGATATCAAAGTGTGACAATACTGATATCTTCTTGAATTTATTTAATCTCAGAAATATACCCAGTGACAACCTACTTGGCTTGCCTGCTCAGAGACTTCTATCTAGGCAAACTAGAACACCCTTGCCTATTAGTTCTAGTTTGTTGGTGCCTAATGCTAAAAACAACAGAGCAATCAAAGCCCAACTTTTTAAGAAGCGTCCTTCTTAGAAGTCCAACTATGACAAAATGAGCAGATTTCTTCATCCAGTAAAAGAAGGTGAGCCAGTGAGGATGCAAAAGGCGAAAGGCTTTGATCAAATTGGTCAAGAGAGAGGTATATTTGCCAAGCTGAGATCATACTTAGTGGAATATGAGGGTATAGAATATAGAAGTAACTGCAGACATCTCCTTCCCATATCAAAAATGATATCGCAGCATTGTACCTGTGACACAGACACTAGATCTCAGAGCAAACCTGACAGTGTTCATACCGAACATGTCTCAGTATCCATTCCCATTCCTGATGATGTCCCAGTTGTCCCCAAAGTTAAACATTCCTTGAAGACAGTCCCCATTGCTAGATCCAATTCTGACTTTTATGTTACATGATCAAGTTGTATTTCCAGACCTAGTGTAAAATACACAGCAACCTGGACATGATTGTTTTGTATGTGTCTGATTTTGTATGATTGCATGTCAGATAATTAGTTCTGTATAACTGCATGTCAAAAGATCATTTCTTTATAATTGCATGTCATTGAATACTGTCATTTGATGGATAAGCTATTTCTCAAAGAGGGAGGATGTAGATCAGTGTGTGTGTGTATGTACCTTTAAGAACCATTTCCAGATGTAAACAGATGCATACAAATAGTGAGCACGTGCAGACTGCAGTGCCATTTTGAGAGAACAGCAGAGTGATAACATGTATGAGTGTGGTAGTCAGTCTGTTAATAAGTTTATTTAAGTTTAATTGATAACCAAAGGAGAATTGAACACAAAACACCCACACAACGCGCAGTTCCGGTACAATAAAGGCTGTCTCGGTGTTCGAGGACTGGACTGGTCCTAAAATAATCCCAAAAGTCTGAAGAAAAGTAAAAAAGTGTTTTATTACACTAAAGAAAGTATACAAAATAAAATGTTAAAAAACAGAATAAAGATTGAGTGCTTTCGCCTCCCTCCGGAGGCTTCTTCAGAATCTAACACCATTTCCAAATGTTCCTTATTTAATACATATTGCTCCAAAATCATTGGCTAGCAGTATCATCATAGATTAACTAATTGAACATTAAAGGGCTGGCATATGAAAAAGGACCTAGCGTATACAACAACAAAGGACAGTGTACCAAAAAGGCAATACAATGAAAAAATGAAATAAAATAAAATGAAATGAGGACAAACCCAAACATACTTTAAATATTTAATGTATGCTGTAAAATATATATATATATATATATATATATATATATATATATATATATATATATATAAAAACTATCTGATTGTGTGGAATTCAGTCCGATTCAGAATGGTTGAAGAACAATTTAATTACACAGTATAAATATACAAAATAATATATTTACCTATTAGTTTAAAAAGAAATAAGTAAATAAATAAATAATTAAGTATACGTAAATATATAAATATGTGTAATAAAAATATAAATTGAATTGAATAAATACATGAATATATATATATATATATATATATATATATATATATATATATATATATATATATAAAGTATATTAAATATAATAAATATATGAAGTATATAAAATATATATGTAAAATATAAAATATAGACAATAAAATATAAAATTCTAAAAATTCTTAATTTAAAAGAAGGGAGTAAATTGTTACACTGTCATCTTGTTTTGACTTTATTTTTAGTCTTTGGGTCTGCAGCTAGCAATTTTAGTGCTGGAGTTATAGAAATGTGGTCATTAAGGCCCTTGCCACAACATGCATCGAGCCTTAACTGCCAAATCATTTCCCTATACTCCAAAAGCATCTCCCAGTCACCACCCCTATCTGGGTGAGTGACCTCCTCTATTACCCAGAATTTGTAATCAGACACATTACAAGTCAAAGCATGCCTATATAGGGCATTATTCTCATTATGCTTGTTTATATCCCTGATATGTTCATAAATTCTAGATATGAGATGGCGCTCGGTTTTCCCTATATAGTAGCTCCAACATGCTTGACAAAATACTAGGTAAACAACCCCTTTTGAGTAGCAACTATTATACCTTCTAGCCCTAAGTGTCAAGTCTAGGCTAGCTATTCTCACTTCCTTTAATCCAGCAATATAAAAGCACTGTGCGCATCTACCACATCTAAATGTACCACACTTCTTACTGATCCCTTCTATGTTCATCTTTTCTCTTTCATATTTTTAATATTCTTGTTTCTCCTAAAACTATATTTTATATTGCCCTGGAATACGTTAGTTCTAGTAGATATATTTATGAACAAATCCCAAGTCTCATTAATACATTTTTGTAACCATCTAATACCTCTATAATATGTTAATGTCAAGTATGGTACTGTATTTAAGTTGTCAATATTGTCACCCCCTGCTCATTGTGGGTGTTTATTGAAAAATCTACTTAGAAATTAGAATCTGCAGTGCTCCCGCTGGTTAAAAGGGGAATATATCTATTACCCCTGCCTGTCAGGACATATTCTTTTATGGAATTAAAAGTTCCATTGGATATCCTCTCTCTAGGAGCATTCTCTCTACATTATTAATTTCATTCACAAAATCACCCTTGTCAGAGATCATTCTAGCCATCCTGATCATTTGTCCTTTCACAATATTTTTCTTTAATTGATAAGGATGGTCATTTTCAAAATGTAAATAGGGATTTGAAAAATGCTTCTTCCTATAGATGTTTGACCTATAACATTTCTTTTGATGGTCTTTATTTAATTTCACATCTAGGAAGTGAATTTCATCTCTTCCCACCTGATATGTGAATTGTAGAAATGTAGTTGTTTGACTAATGTAATAAATACATTCCTTTATAGAATCAAAAGGCCCTGTCCATAAGACAAATATGTCATCCAGAAAACGGAAATATTTTGCTATATACTGACTGAATTCTGACCTAAAAACATATTTACACTCCCAGAATAACATAATAATATTTGCGTATATGGGGGCACATGCTGATCCCATGACAATTCCCTCTTTTTGGTGATAATAATCACCCTGAAAATAAACATAATTGTATTTTAAAACTAATTCTATACACTCTAAAACAACTTTAAATTCATCACCTGTTAAAAAATTCATTTCAATCAACATTTCATCAAACCATTCCAAACCTTCAGTCTGGGGTATCACTGAAAACAAACATTACATCCCTTACATCAATCGTAATAAATATTATATCATCTGTATAAATACTCTTGCTAATTTTATTTAAAAAGTCCCATGAATCGACTAAAATATGGTCATATTTGTTATAAAACTTTTTTAACTTAGTGTCCACATAAATAGCCAAATGTTGTGTCTTGCACCCTTGCGATGAAACTATAGGTCTCATGGGTGGATTATGAAGTGACTTGTGTACCTTCGGTATACCAAAAATAACAGGTATAACAGGCTTAGGGACTCTTAGAAATTTATATAGTTCAATGTCAATCAATCATTGTAATACATTATCTTCCAAAATTAAATCTATCTTCTTATAGGAAATATTAATCTCATTCCTAGTCACTAATCCATAATAATCTTCTTTGTCCAAAATATCTTTCATTCTTTTGATGTAGTCCCATCTGTCCATTAATACCACCCCTCCACCCTTGTCTGGTTTCATTACACAAATTCTATCATTACCACTTCATTTAACAAATGTATTTTTCATTACCACTTCATTTAACAAATGTATTTTAGCCTCAGTCAAATTTTTACCTATCTCAATCTCTTTTTTTGTGTTCATTACGTATTCTATTGGTAACACATCTCTCAAAATTCAAGATTTCATACTGAAGCAGGGGGTTATAGGTACTAGATCTAATAAGTACGTTTTTCCTGTCCTGAACCTCCCTATCCTTATACATATGTATAACATTTAATTTACGTGTGAAAATTTTAATATCCAGTAGAATATTTTCAATTCTAGGATTTTTAATAGGGATGAAGGTAAAACCTTTTGTAAAAAGGTTAAAATAAGTTTAATTAGTGGGTATATCAGTGTAATTAAAAATATTAAAATTATTAAATGAACTAATAATATCATTGTGTTGTTCATCTACCTCTACCATTGAATCTATTTCATTACTATCAACTGTAGTACTTTGATTGACATCTTCCCTTATCTGCATGTCCTCCCCAAATGTTGGGTATTGTTGTTCATCGTAACTTGTGCATATGAGGATTGTTTGGCCCAATTCCTTAACCTCTCTGACCTCCTGGGTTCCTCTATTTCTAAAGGGACACCCGCTCTTTCATTATTTTCTCCATCACTACCATTAAAAAACTGTTGTTCATGTCCATAGGAACTGTATTCATAATAGCCTTGCTGCCCCTGTCTGTCCATACCAGCTTGTCTAAACTCGTAATTGTCCCTATACATAGTATTTCTGTTGTTATTTCTATTATTCCTAATGTTATAATAGGCATTGGAAGTTCTTCCCAATGTGTAACTTTTATTTTTGGTTTCATTACAATAAGCAAAACCCCTTTCATACTCATTCAAGTCTCTCTCCAGTTTCCTAAGCTTCCTATTAGTATTCATATAAATAGTATAGTCAACGTCGTGCAAAACTCTCAAATAAATGTTTCTATATTCATCTATAAAAAACAATAAATCTGTATTGATTTCATTGTATAATCCATCAATTTCTTTTTTAGTTTGTTCCATGACCTTAACATTATGTTTCATCATCAGTTTTAACAATGCCAGCCCACAATCATTAAAAATATCACATACTGCTTTAAAAAACATTTTGTCCTCATACACATTATTCGGAAATTTGTTAAGCCTAAGTCCTTTTGGTACTATTTTATCTTTTAAACATTTCTCAAAGTACCAATTCTCTACTGCCAAGGATTTGTATTTAAGTGACAATGATTTAAAAGTCTTACACTTTTCTTTGTATGTCAAATTAACCGCTTGTTCATTCTTCTTCTCCTTAGTGCTGAATCTAAGCGATTGATTCAACCACATTTGAAAATCAATGTCCTTGTAAGATTCTGTTACTTGATGTCCAAGGTTACCTTTTTGTTGGTTGATATGTCCCTGACCACCATTACGTCTCATACACCCGTTATCCAGATGTACTTCACCCCCAGCATACTCGCTCCGAGCGTCTGACGTCATCGGTGTAAGCCATCCCTCTCGGGCTGCTCTGTGCACAGGGGATTTCGTTAGCAGATCCTGAAAGTACTATATCAGCCTGGGAATGGGTCTGAATAACCCTGAGTAGTTCATTAAGCATAGTGCTATTCTCCATCGAACCTGACTCCTTGTACCCGGAAACAGCAGCAGAAAATGTCAACTGATAACCAAAGGAGAACTGAACACAAAACACCCACACAACGCATAGTTCCAGATATAAACAAGCACAATGAGAATAATGCCCTATATAGGCATGCTTTGACTTGTAATGTGGCTGATTACAAATTCTGGGTAATAGAGGAGGTCGCTCACCCAGATAGGGGTGGTGACTAGTCGATGATTTTGGAGTATAGGGAAATGATTTGGCAGTTAAGGCTTGATGCATGTTGTGGCAAGGGCCTTAATGACCACATTTCTATAACTCCAGCACTAAAATTGCCAGCTGCAGACCCAAAGACTAAAAACAAAGTCAAAACAAGATGACAGTGTTACAATTTACTCCCTTCTTTTAAATTAAGAATTTTTAGAATTTTATATTTTATTGTCTATATTTTATATTTTACATATATATTTTATATACTTCATATATTTATTATATTTAATATATTTTATATATATATTCATGTATTTATTCAATTAAATTTATATTTTTTATTACACATATTTATATATTTACGTATACTTAATTATTTATTTATTTACTTATTTCTTTTTAAACTAATAGGTAAATATATTATTTTGTATATTTATACTGTGTAATTAAATTGTTCTTCAACCATTCTGAATCAGACTGAATTCCACACAATCAGATAGTTTTTATATATTCATATATATATATATATTTTTTTTTTTTTTTTTTTTTACAGCATACATTAAATATGCAAAGTATGTTTGGGTTTGTCCTCATTTTATTTTATTTTATTTCATTTTTTCATTGTATTGCCTTTTTGGTACACTGTCCTTTGTTGTTGTATATGCTAGGTCCTTTTTCATATGCCAGCCCTTTAATGTTCAATTAGTTAATCAATGATAATACTGCTAGCCAATGATTTTGGAGCAATATGTATTAAATAAGGAACATTTGGAAATGGTGTTAGATTCTGAAGAAGTGGTGAAAGCGCTCAATCTTTGTTCTGTTTTTTTAACATTTTATTTTGTGTACTTTCGTTAGTGTAATAAAACACTTTTTTACTTTTCATCAGACTTTTGGGATTATTTTAGGACCAGTCCGGTCCTCGAACACTGAGACAGCCTTTATTTTACCGGAACTGCGCGTTGTGTGGGTGTTATTTAAATTTAAGTTACAAAGTTTCATTCCTGATGTGTTTGTATGTAATAAAGCTGCTTGCAATGAACCCATGAATGTTCATCTGTTTTATCCTGACAAGACGAACGACAGTTACTGAGACATGGTTTACAGCCACAGAGAGCACCCTGGCAGTGGCTTTCACACATTTAGACCAGCTATTGCACATGCAGGGACTAAGGGTGGCAGTGTCTTGATTTACATCAGAAACAATTCTACCTCAAGGCTGGCCAAACAGGATGATGCATTGAGCTTCCCCATATCCAAATTACCATAGGCAAAGTCCCATAGCATATCCTTATAAGCTGTAAGTCGCACTCTGTGACCCAGGAAACCCATAACACATACTTAAACTTACTGGTGTAACTCACCATTCAACCAGTATCGATTCATGGGTGACTTTAACTGCCCCACTTTAAACTGGGAATCATGCTTGACCCCAAATGTGCAGGCTCAGAGATTCCTGGAGTTTGACAATACAAACACTCTAAAACAAATATGGTAGAATGCTGCACCCCCCCCCCCCATAGTGTAATGTCATCACTGATGTGGTCAGATCATGAAGCTGTCTCCTTTTAAATAGAACCAAAACCTGGAGCCCCTACTTACCTTTAAACATTTAGGAACTATTCTAAGGCAAACATATTAAGTGCTAAACTTGGCAAACTTTTATGCCTCACCAAGACTTAATAACACTGTTGCGTATGTGTAATTAATTACAGACACCCTGTACAATCATGTCAATAGACACATAGAGACAGCTGTGCCTACCAGGAATAAAGATAAAACAAACACAAAAAAAAACACCTTGGTGCAATCCCAGTATAAATATGTACAACAAAAAGAAGAAATTCATGACAAAAATAAGGAAGAGCAATGCCCAGTAGGATAAAAATTCTCTCATCAATGTAAACAAGCAAGTCAGAGGGCAAATCAAGCCTAAAACTAGCCTGCCAAGCCATGGACAACCATAAGATTTTCTTTATTTTTTTCAGCTTCAAAGGCAGTGCATAACAATGTGCAAAAATAATTGTGAATGGTGCTAGCTACACTTAGCCAAAAGATATAACAAATCTATTGGCTAGCAACATCAGCTTCAATTATACTCTTCACTTCCCCCCAACCACCCCTCTGGAAAAAATGTAGAACATAACCCTCAACTATCACTACAGAGCAGGTCCTTGGCATGCTCTCCAGGGTCTAGAATATGACACCAATGGGTCATGAGAATATCACAAGATGTCTCCTAAATGGCATGAAGCACAACCTATCAGGACCACTAGAATCACTATTTAACCTTTGCCTCCAGACAGGCTTCATACCTCACAAATGAAGAACTGCAGTGGTTATTCCTCCACACAATTGTGGGCCAACTGTGGACCCAGAAAATGACAGATCCCATAAGTCTGACTAGTTTCATATGCAAAGCCATGGAAAGAATTATCATGGAAATGATTAACAATGACATAGTTCAAACACTAGATCCACCCCAGTTTGGCTTTGTCAAGGCCAGATCATGCCCGCTCAACCTGGTGGACTTTGAGAAGTTCACTAAGGCAAAGGATGAGGGCAAAATGGTGCATACTGCTTACCTTTAATTGGCCAAGGCATTTGATGGAATACTTGACTTGGGAAATGAGGCAAACCCATGGATTTAGGTATACACCCTTATGTCACCCATTGGATAGCCAGGTAGCTCTTGGATGGGATCCACTAAGTTAGGATGGTGGATAGTGAAGTCCACTTTCATAACAAGTTCAGCCACCATTGGTTCCCTCAGAGCTTTGTTCTGCATCCACTTTTTGGCATCTGTTTCTCTGAATTCAGAGTCAAAGTTAGGGGCTTCTGGCTGATCAGGTTTGCTGATAATTGCCAGTTAAGGGCAATCATAGAATCTCCTCAATAAACCAACATCCCCCAAGGAGGGCTAACTGAGACAAATAACTGGTGTCACTGCCATGGTCTGTAGCTCAATGCCAAGAAATACATAATAGCATCCTTTAAGAAGACAGCCACCCTTGGAAACTCCCTCATCAATAACACACCCCTAAGAGCAGATCCAGTGGTCAAACATTTGGGGACGCATGTAGACAGTAACCTGGCCTTAAACCATCATGTGTTATGGTAGTGAGGAAATCATTCTATATTGCACAACTTATAAGCAAGGGTATGATATCTAGATTCAAGAAGTCATCATTCCACAGTACTTGACCCAAATCAGACTAGTCATTAAGTGCAATGCCTCCTTTGGTATGTACCTGACCAGGCACATGTAATAACTGGAATGTCCAATGAGGTTCTTTTAAAAAGGATACAGGGCATATACAACATGTCCTTTGTAAATCACCTCAAAGCCCTATTCATGTACCCTGTCTTCTACAGACTGTTGAGGGGGGAGCTATGCCTGGCATACAAAGCCTCCTTGAATCATGCTCTGATGGACCTTCTGCAGATCTACAAAACAAAGAACATCAGAAATATCCTAAGGAGTTAAATCTTGTTTGTAACATGAATAGGAAATATTAGAGGTAGCAGCCTGTGTCTTAGAGAATAGTACTTCTCTGGAATAGGCTTCATATCCAGGTGAAACAGTGTTTTCCCCAAACCAATTCAAGTATAATTTGGACCAGTGGATGGGTAACTGGAAATTCACCAATGGTCTAACACCAACTTCTTTAATGGACAGAGGCAGTCTGCAAATGCTTGACCACCCAAATCCTAGCCTACATATACTCTTTTTTAATAATGTTAAGGTCCCTAAACTTGTCACATATGTTTGGGATGAATGTTTAAGCTTAAAAATGCTCCTGTCATCATTATCCTAGAATATACCTATGAACCTGTGAACCTGTGAACCACTGCCTAGCACTGCCCTCTGTGCCAGCTGAGGCAGAGCCCAGCAGAGAGGGTAGTCATGGAGGAACTGTCTTCATTCTGGATACTTCCTGGAACAGTACAAAAGAGAGACAGCCATCAACCATCCCTATTCCCTCTCACTGTGTTCCTCTTCCTTGTTTATCACCTGACTTTTCTGTTTGTATCCAATCCTCCCATCACTAATTGTCCTTCCACTGTCAATATATATTTATCAGCTCTGTTGTACAACCCCCTTCTGTGAACAATATCTACTCTGATGCCTTTTTTTCAGTGTTTGTGTTTGCTTATCTGTCACAGCTGCCATCCCTGTAACATCTCTTCTCCTGTTCTCTTCCCCTTTCATCTTTCCTCAGCTATTCTTCTTGAAAAAAGGTACCTGTCAAAATAAATAAATAAATCAATAAACAAATAAGGATAGTGATTTTTTTTTCAATTCACACTCCCAGTCTTTCTCCTTGTATCCTTCTATATGTTCCCCCATTTTCTGTTCCACCTTTCTGACTATCACATGCTCCCAATTCCTCTTCATTTCCATTTATATGAACAGAACTGTTTATGACTTTGCTGGTAGCCACACATCTCAGCAATTTATTTAAATCTGTGAAGTTGCACATGTGAATCCACGTACTCATGTGCATACTACATGCATATTACAACTATCTGTGAAATCTGTATCTACAGCCACTGTTTACGCTTGTATTCATTGGCACTGTGATTTATGTAAACAGATTTCTTAATTCATTGATAGTCTAAGTGCTACACATATTTTCTTTCATTGATTATTATCCTATATGCACATTGTGCTACTCAGTGTCATCACTTTAGCCATGTTGTGGCCACATTAAGCATGTTTCTGAATCCCAGGGAATATAATGCAGATTCTTTAATATATCTTGATAGGACCCTATTGTTCTTCCATAGTACCATACTTGGGCAGGAATGTAGCAATGCATTGGAAACATGTTTTATATTTAGGTTAACATATGTATTTATAAATGTTGCTGTCTGTGTAAATGAATTGATAATAATATTGGAATGCTGGTATGCAAATATATGTCCATACTAATATGGATATATTGTGTACTTAACTTTTGTAGCCCAATGGATTTTCTGCTTCATTGTCTTAATATAGCTACATTAGGCCTTATCCATGTAATTATGAAATATGCACAGTTTCTTCTGCATCTTACAAATCACATGACTGCATTCAATGATTACAGTACATCCAGTGTAGAAATTGTAACTAGGGACAAGCCCACCAAAGGGTCAAACAGACATTTATTTACTGGGAATGTCTGACTTGGAACAGTCAATTTTCAGTAGAGGCCCAGGGAGAAACATTCCAGATGCATGTCTTTTTATTGCAGGAAGAAACCCACAAGAACACCAGAGAAAGCACCCCAGCCAAGAATCAAACTGTAGAACCTCTTGCTGTGAGGCATCAACACTGCCACTGCACCACTGCACTAGCCAAACATTAGATGCATGGCAAGAATACCCTGTTGTGACACACAATTTAACATGAGTGTAGCAAAGAAAAAATATTTGAGACAGATAAACATTTTTTTTAAATAAGACATTGGCTGAGACTCATAGAAAATAGCACACAGCCTAAAGGTGACAATCACAAAGTATGTAGGGATTCAAAGACAATGATACTTCATGCCTTCGTAGGCTGTAAGTCAGTTGGCAAAGCAATCTCCTCAGTATTACTACACTATGCTCATATATCAAGCGCAGCCATTGTGTGTAGTAAATCTTTTGTATGGTCATGTCACTTTCATTTTACATTCGTTCATAATGCAGCCTCAAAGAAGTACCAGTAACAACTGAAAAGGAGCAGTTGTCTAACTGAATTTATCATATTCTTGAGTGATTCTTGATTACCCCTGTATTCATGTTATGGTTTGCTTTGATTTAAACGTGATACATCAAAACGTATCTGTCTGCATTGTGATGGACTGTCATGTCATTGCAGGTCTTATGCCACATGGCATAAGTGATTAAAAGCACTTGAAGGCCAGCTTAACATGTGAGTTTATATTTTATTACAATGATAGGCATCTGTTGTACAATTTGAAAAAAAAATGTAGACAAAGCTACATGTAACTACAGTTAATTTATATCAGCAGAATGCTGAAATTCATTTATTGGGGCATCACACTTTTGGAAAAGTAAGATTATTTCTGACTGTTAATGGTGATGCAAATAACACAATAATATTATGTATTACTGATTACTGACAGCATTCATTATATATGACAATATGCATATGCAATAATTAAAAAAAATACTGCTGTGTAATTATATTATGTTTGATCAAAGATTTCCAGAATGCAACAGCTGAAATTATTCCTTTGATAGTAGTAGTTCAGAAGAGGTTCCTTGTCTATGACATTGTGAATTTTAATACAACCCCACAATGTCTATGAGCACTATATGCCTATAAAATGAGCTGGTATAGCTCAATGCAAAATATAGGTATGCTTCAAGATATAAAAGCAGACTTAAATGCTTACACTTGGGAGTGCATGTGTCTGCATGCACACAGATACATGCATACTCACAGACACACACACACACACACATGTCAAATAAACAATTATTGGTTTCAGTGGTGCAGTTATCGAAATACTGGCATAAGAAAATGAAGTTCACTGCAAGGTTGTGAATGCATGTTTCTCATGAAGGGCCATGTGATTAATGTAATAATAACAGAGGGAGAGGGCTGAGAAGTGAAGTGTGCTACTTATGTTAAAATAGTTATCTCAGCCACTAAGCAAAGGTGGTACTACTGTCTGTATAATGCTATTTCTCAAATCTGCTGTAATTCCCAAGAACCTTATTTAACAGAGGCATTCTAATGTAATTAAAACATTCACATAAGCCTGCATCAGAGGGAAGTGGAAATGAACTGCTTTAACATCTGCTGCTCACTCTGAACTCTCTGGTAAGATTTATAGGCTGATAGCTAGTCTGCAGAAACAGATGCATAATGGAAAGGAAGCTAATCTCTCTTTCAATTTATCAGTTTCATTCAAAATGTGCAATAGCTTTTCAGATAATGGTTTACATAGACCAAGCTTGTTATTGCATGTATAGATATTGCCACTGTGACTATGTACCTAATCATAATTACTTTTTTACAATAGCATTGTAACATTTAATTGTTAATATATAATCCTGACATCCACCAAGCGCTTCTGTGGAACCTATTCAAATGCATTGCTAGCTTATCAAAACTGGATAGGTCTGAGCTGCAAGTTCTTTGCATGAAATAGCAAAACATCAAGAGAAAATCTTTAGATGTGGGAGACCACATTTGCTGAAAATCTCTCTGTGAATAATAATAGTATGTACCACACATATGAATGTGAAAAAATAATGTGTGCAGACAAAGATTAACAAGGATAAAGGCTGTCCATGTCAATAGGTGCTAGAGCATTTCGACTGGCAGCACAAATTATTATAAATGATATCCAGTACTTTCTGTTATTATTTTTTCAAATATCATAAAACATTTTGGGTATTTTTTGGTTCATAAAACTATGCAATATATAGAGTCATTTTCTTTTAGGAATTACAGCATTCGTACATAGTTATATGGCTTCAAATGCCAAGAAAAAAAGTATCAGCTGTTCTATTTATTATTTTATATCCTGGGGTTAAACATCTTGTCATCGTACTCTACTAGAACATTTCTAAGCACGTATGTTTTAGAGCTGCACATGCTGAATGCTGAATAAGAGCTCCCAATAAGTATGAATCCATGAATTCCTAAAAAGTAAATATGAAAATATGGAAGAAAAGCAAACACTGAACATTGCTGTTCTCCTTTAAAGTTATTATTGCAAGGGGCAAGCCCCCTACACCCCTCAATGCCAAGAACAAGCATCCATTCCCCCAAACATATATGTACCAACTCTGTGATTGTCACATCTCGTGGAAAAGGTAATACTCTGAGAAACAACAATCACAGAGTTAATATATGTAAATCTATATTTTCACTTATTCAATCTCACTGTTCTGGAACTTGTACTAACCTGCACTCAGAATATGAAATGGTTACCCTGAATAAGTAAACAAGCAAACCATAATGATTAACTTGAGAGATAAATCCATACAGAAAATGCAATTGAGGTTTAGCTAACCTATGAAACAAGTCTCATTCAGTGAGTAAAACCTTCATCTTTATGCTCTTTGAATGCACAGGAACTCTAGATTTCTGTGGATGATGCATGCATTTTAAATGGCAACAGTGAGTTTTATTATGTGCTAATTTTTCAAGTGTTCTCATCTTTTTATAGTTTCAAGCAAATTTGGATAGCAGCATGATTTGTGTTTTCATTTCTAAAATTGTTTAGGAAGAAGCAGTGCTATCAGAGACTTTTTACACCTCTGACTGCATTTTTACTGCAGAAGCACTTTTTATGTATTTTTTGGTCTTCTCTTCTGCCAGTAGCCATTGATCCTTCATATGATCGCATCCTGTTTGACTTACCATGTCATGGTGGGTGCAGGATATGTGAGATAGGGATCATAACCAGCATGCGGGAGGTTTTCCTGTTTGTTCCTAACACCCTCACTCCCTCGTTTGATTGGCAGGTGGGGTACAGTACTTACTATGCTAGGCCTAACATGGATTCACATACACCTATATGTCTAGGTAGATAGACATTCTGTCCTCAGCAGAGTCATGCTGATGCATCCTGCTGTCTGTGAATGGGGTAGGAATCAGCAGTTTATTTCATGTGTTACTCATTGTTGGAATGGGACGAACCTTCTTCTACCCAGTTTGCTAAGCCACCCCACTGACAGATTCCTACAAAGCATAAGTCACTAATCAATACCAAATTCCATCCCTCCATGATACTGGTTATCTTTTTGCAATAATCCATTTGTTTTACCAGATTCTACCTACAAAACTTGTAAATTAGTGCTTCTGGTTGCTGCACTCATTCTTCAGTCTTCTCCAAACCAGCTCTCTGTTTAGAAAAATAAGGATTCCTGCTTATTGTCAAGAATATGTGTGTGTGTGTGTGTGTGTGTGTGTGTGTGTGTGTGTGTGTGTGTGTGTGTGTGTGTGTGTGTGTGTGTGTGTGTGTGTGTGTGTGTGTGTATGTCTGTGTTCATAGGTTCATAGGTTGGTACTAGGCTATCGGCCTTGGGGCCTATACAAGCCTAGCCATAACAATTCCCTGGATATTTTTTCCCACAATATTTACTTCCATGGACCCCTGTCTAGGAAGGCGACTGACGTGATCCCCAGGGTGAATTTCCTATCTCCCATCCAATTGTCAAGGTTCCTTTCGAAGAGGGCTAAGGAGGCGCCCTGCTTGACATGTGTGGGCAATCTATTCCAGAGTATGGGGAGTCTCTGGGTCAGGAACCTATCTCTCCAGTATGTTTTGTTCATTGTGATGACAAGATTTAGATCCCTGGAGCATGTGGCTCTGAGGGATTGGGATTTCTTTAAATGGAGCATGTCCAACAGCTCAGGGTTTGACATGGCCTTGTATGTTAAGCAGAGATCACCTCTGAGTAGACGATATGCCACAGAGTATAGCTGGAGTTTTTTTAGACGGTCAGCATACGGCATCTGCTTTACATCTGTGATTTTTTTAGTGAGGCATTTCTGTGGCCTTTCCAGCTGTTGCAGATGTCTTGTGAGGTACATACCAAATGGTGCATTGTACTCTATAATGGGTCTAATGAGGGATAAGTACAGTGGGACAATGACCTCCTTTTTTCTGGATGAAAAGTGTGTGTGTGTGTGTGTGTGTGTGTGTGTGTGTGTGTGTGTGTGTGTGTGTGTGTGTGTGTGTATATACATATATATATATATATATATATATGTGTGTATGTGTGTACATTTTTTTACAAGGAGGATCTCATGAATACTTTAAATCATCTCTCAAATTATGCAAGTGAAAACCCGACAGAATTGCAAAAAGGAAAGACAATTTACTATCTCAGCTAAAATCTCGCCTTCCCTTAATAGCATATGTTTAACAAAATCATTCAACTACTTACCAATAAAATATTCAGGTCCATTACACACTCATCAAAACTTTGCTTGCCTTATATTCTGCCTATTTTCTTTTACTGTATTCACATATTGTACTACTTTGTTATTGTCTTAATATTTGTAACCATTGTTCAATTTTTTTTAATTCTGTTTAATGTGTACTGTGGAGCTTTTCTCCCCAGGCCTCCATTGAAAATGGGTTCATACCCAATCAGACTTTCCCAATAAACACATGTCAAATAAACAAATAAATAAATAAAAAAGAAGAATATCATTACAAAACACTACACAAAACTAAAACAGCTTCCTATCAAACAAATGGCAGACCCCTTTCTTGAATCACAATTCTTTAAACTACTACAAAACCAGACTTTCTCCCTACCAGCTTCCAGAATAGTACTAGACTCCATAACCTACAACCTTAGAAGCCTTGACCATTCTGCACCCTCATTACAGGCCCCTCAAACTAAACTTCACTGCACTGTTCAGTGCTTTTCTGCACTAGGTCCCAAAATCTGGGAATGCATACCAATCTTACTTAAAGACATATCCTCTAAATCCTATTTTCAGGTGAAAATACACCTCCTGAAAATGATAAAATGCCAGTGCAGTATCTCAGATCACATAACCTACTCAAACCATAAACTCCCACTTCCTGACAGTTTCCTTATTGCTTCTGCTTTAACCCATCTATACTTAAAACTCTTCTCATATTAATGCGCATCTAAAGTACTTCAAACTGTGGTCTGTACTACAAGCAATCTTAGCCATCTATATGACCCTGTATTAGAAGATCTATTCATTTGTATACAAATGTGTGCAGCGATGCAGCGCATGTTTTATAAACTTGCTCACCTATCTCTATGACTCTACAGAAATTGTATATATGCATGATTATCTCTATTGCTGAATGTAATTTCTATACATTCTCAATGATTGTGTAATAATCAACACTTTACCTCTTTGTTCTGTATCTCTGTAATTGTCAAACCTTAATGCTTTCCTGGGCTGAGACTGAAAATAGTTATTTGTTATTAGTGCTCTATCACAGATAACAAATTTAAATAAATAAATAGACAGATAGTTGTAAATAACAGCCAAAATTAATGGAGACAGTTCTATCCACAGAACAGGAGGCAAAGAAGCTGAAAAGTAATAAAAATCCAGAAAGTAACCAGATGCAAATAAATAAAAGAAAACATATAAATAAACAAATAAATAAATAAATAAATAAACAAATAAATAAATAAATAAATAATATGCAAACAACTAACTAAACAATGACTTTTGCAATCAGCTGTCACCACCCATTAAATGAATGGACCATGAATAATTCTTTCTCTTTGATCAGTGAATGGGTCAGTCTTCTGCAAGGATGGGTAATGGTTTGCAGGCAGAGGAGATCCAAACAAATCACTAAATAGGAGATTAGAACCATTGCTTGGTGCAATGGTATTCTGAGACTCAATTTGCAGGATGTGCCTCAGCTCTGTGTCTGAGAAATAAAGCTGTGACTGTATCATTGTTAGAATCTCCTTGTATTCTGACTTAAGAGTGCTTCTCAATCTGGAAATATAGAGCTGATAAGTATATTTTTTGGCACTATAACTGTTCAGACGTCTGCACTGTCTTTATTTTTGCTTGACTGAGTTATTTATATACTTGCTGGCATTGTTTTCTGATCTGTGCTAAAGCTTCCCACCCTCCTACCCTATTGCTGTTGTGTTCTTAAAGTTGGTGGCTTTTGCAGTTACCTGCCCCTACTGTAAATTTGATCTGGGACACTCCTCCTAGTTCCATCTTTTTAACTCATTCTACATAATACAGATATTATTTGGAACCCCTTAGTCCCTTAACCTTGAAATATCTTCTGTTCCTCCTCTCTCACTTTTTACTTTATAAAAAAATAGACATTTTATTCAGCTGCTTATATTTTTTTAATTTGTGTTTTCTTTTACTTCATCTAGCTTTGCTTTTTCCTGCTACTTGCTGTCTAGTCCCTAAAGTGTTCAACTGCATATTTTCTGTTGCATTTATTACTGTTTGTTTATAGCCTGTCTAAATTAAGTGTTTTTCTTAAGTGTTATTCTAGGCTCTTAGTTTTGGTTAAAGCACTTGGGATTTAGGCCCACCCATTAGCTCTCACTGCCCTTTCTCCCTCAGATTCTGACAAATATGGATGGACAATTTCCTACAGTTTCTCTTGCCAGTGTGGTTGATATGGGCATCCTGAGAGTGTAGCAACTGCCTCAAATACATGGACAACCATCTACTACTACCACCTAGGAACACAATTTGTGAGAGATGCAATTACATTAAGAATCTAGAGTCCAAGCTCTCTCCCCATCAAGCCAGTATATCTGGCACTGAAAAAGTTCTCAACACAATCACTACACTTCAAGCACCACCCACGCCTACACAACACACACGTACATATGCTGAGGTCCTCCACATAAACATACCCAAACAAAGGTGACCTTCAAGGCAAAAACACACGTGAGCGCCACAGCCCTCCAAACCACATACCATGCATAGTCCACACACCTGTGCCTCACAACTACTAAGGCTTCACCATAAACCCAACATATTAGTCATAAGAGACTCCATTGTGAGACACACAGATGTGCGTCTCATCAGGCTGGATAAGAAGAAAGTCACGGTTAGTTGTCTGTCAGGTGCCAGAATCTGCCATATCACACACGCAGTCAAGTCTCTCAACAGGTACTGTTATGACTCTGTCATACTCCATGTTGGTGTGAATAACTTGAGACATACCTCTCTGGACTATATGAAGAGAGACATGATTGAGCTCGCTGATTATGTGTCCCAGGCAGGTATGTCCCTAGCCTTAAGCAGCATTCTGCCATCACCCAGAATGATGTCTCAATACAAACAGGAAATGGTTGACTTTAACAACTGGCTTAGTTGCTGGTGTCATTCCAGGGGGATCCTGTACCTTACAGCCTGGGACAATATGATCAACAGACCATGATGCTTTGCCAGAGATGGCCTGCATCTGTCTCACCTGGGCTTCAGGCTTCTGACAAAGGCTTTTGCCTCCCCAGAGTGAATTTTTTAGAAAAAGTGATGATGCTAAAACTACCAACATAAAAATTTCAACAAAACACAAAGTAAAGGTCATGTTGCTAAACGCTAGGAGTCTAAACATGAAACTGCACTCATTGCAAGCATTCCTAACCCTGGAAAATGCTGACATCTGTGCAGTCAGAGAAACCTGGTTGAAAGCTTTGGAGAGCACCCCAGCTTTACCTAGTTACTCATCCTATCACACATTCAGACCCCAAACTGTGGGCAGGAAAGCCAAAGGAGGTGGAGTTTCAATATACATTAAAGACACACACACCTCCAGGCTGGTTAAACAGTATGACACACAGGAGACACTCCAGGTGCAGTTAACCATTTACAAGACCCCTATTCAAATCATAGCTAGCTACCGGCCCCCACATCTGACTCAAGATGCCCAATCTGCCTATTTGGACCTGTTCAAATCTATCAAGATTCAACCCTTTACCCTGATCCTGGGTGACTTTAACTTCCCCAAACATAGACTGGAAGAACTACTCATGCCAGAACACAAATGCCCAGAGAGTCCTTGATTTTGTCAATGCAAATGCTTTGGAACAGCTAGTCAATACAACCACAAGGGGTGATAATATATTGGACATGGTATTATCCAACATGAGTAACCACTGTAGCATCCCTATAGTATCATCCTCCCTGGTAAGATGTGACAACAAAGCGGTCACTTTTAAAGTCACCATCTCCCCTAACCCCCCCCCCCCAGCTAAGATCAGACATAAAAACTTCTTTAAAGCTGTTTACAGCCTCCTGAGAGATGGTATAAACAGCTTCACAGCGCCCTCCTCCTCACTAGGAACTGGCACCAATATCCAAAACTATACCAAAGCACTATACAAGCATTTATATAGATGCATAGAATCAGGAATACCTAACCAGACTAAATCATCCTCCGCAAGGAAGAATAAACTTGTCTGGTGGACATCTGCAGTAAATAAACTCTATAACAAAAGGAAAAAAAAATGCTGTCCAAGAGCAAGAAGGAGCAGGTGTCTAATTGGAAGCAATGTCTCCTTAGCCTGAACAAGCAAATAAGAGCACTAGTGAAATCCTCCAAAGCTATCTTTGAGTCCAAATTGGCCACGACTACTAGAGACAATCATAATGCCTTTTCCACATATGTCCACAACCTCAAAGGAAGCACTCAGATCTGTTCAGAACTGGTGGTCAAGGACACCAAATATAACAAGTAGATATAGCAACCTTGCTGACTGACAGGTTCAGTGAAAACTTTACCCCTCTGCTCCCCCATCAGTAAATCAGGACATCCCCAGTACCTGCCCCTTTCCCCTTATATCTAGGGAACAGGTCATCACTGCTCTCTCAAAGGCAAATAATAAAGCCTCCATGGGAGCTGATAACATCCCAGGCTGCATCCTACGTGAATTAAGGCAGGAACTTGCAGCACCATTGGGCACCATATTCACCCAAAGCCTGAGTACTGGCTTCATCCCAGCTGAGTGGAGGACAGCCATTGTCATCCTATTACACAAAGGCGGACCATCCACCGATTCGGGAAATTATAGACCCATCAGCCTAACTAGCCTGATCTGCAAGGCCATGGAATGGATTATCATGGACCTCATTAACAAGGACATTGGCAACCTTCAAACACTTGATCCCAGACAGGTTGGCTTCATCAAGGGGAGGTCATGTCTACTAAATTTGGTCAACTTCTTTGAGACAGTCACCAAAGCCATGGATGAGGGAAAGATGGTGCACACCACGTACCTTGACCTGGCCAAAGCCTTTGACACTATTCCCCACTTGGGCATAATAGACAACTCTCTGAACTAGGCATCAATCCATATGTCACTAGATGGGTAGCAAACTGGCTCACTGATAGAACCCACATAATCAAAATAGGGGAAGCCACCTTTAGCAGTAGAACCATAACAAGCAGTGTACCCCATGGTTCGGTCTTGGGGCCTCTGTTATTTGAGATATACTTTTCTGAGGTGCAGGCCAAAACCAGTGGGCTATGGCTGAATAAGTTTACAGATGACTGCACAGCTGGGTACTGTCATGAATTCTCCTAGTGATGTGGACATCCTCCAAGAAGGTCTCACTCAGACAAATGACTGGTGCCAGAAACATGACCTCAAGCTGAATACCAAATAATGCATCATCTTCCTCTTTAGGGAGAGTGATGTCCCCCAACATTTTCACATTAATAACAATGTCCTAAGCACTCAATCAGTCGTAAGAGATTTGGGCACCCAAGTGATAGCAGCCTAACTTTTGACCACCATGTAGCTTCCATTGTACGGAAAGCCTTCTACATGGCCCACTTCATAAGTAAAGGTATTTTATCCAGGTGCAAGGAGGTCATAACATCCCTGTATTTTTCCCTTATAAGGCCCATTATTGAGTACAACACCCCTTTCTGTATGTACCTCGCAAAGGACATGCAGCAGCTGGAGATACCACAGAGGTTCCTCATCAGGAGAATCCAGGGCCTCAGACATCTACCATACACAGATAGGCTAAAAGCCCTAGCCCTCTACTCAGTTTCATACAGAGTCCTCAGAGGTGACACCTCTATCTGGTATACAAGGTGATCATGGACCCCATCTTGATGTGACTGCTGCATATCCGCAAGTCAAGCTCCACTCGAGTAACCCACACGCGTGGCCTCAACCTGGTCTGTGACATCAACAAGACTTGTTAGCGGGACAGATTTGTGTCCAGAGACTCCCCCATCTATGGAATAGACTCCATCTCCACATCAAGCAGTGCACCTCTTTACCTCTTTTTAAGCGCAACCTGGATAACTGGATGGAAAACAGAAAATATACCCCTGGGATTCCACCTATGTCTCTGCTGGACAGGGGCATTGGGTGCTGATTTGTTTAAACATGGGCTAAACTCTTGGCTAGGCTTATAAGGCCTCAGGTCCAATAGCCTAGTAACCTCCTATGATCCTATGATCACAGACAATCTGAGCTTCACATCTGGCTCAGACTCCAGAAGAGTATGGCAAGTGTGAATACTAATGAGAGTCTGATATTAGCTCACCCTTCCTGGGTGGAGGGAATGATGGTTCCTGTCAAGTGGTCACCACAGGTCTGCAGACAATGATTATGACCACAGACTAGGAATGTAATTTGGTCCTGTCAAACTGGTGGTAGTAGCCATCTGCACCATATGCAGAAGCATGGCTACCTGGGGAGGGTGTAGCATGTCTTTGCGTGGTAAAATGTATGTTACCATTGTTCACCAAGGGAGAGTTAAGGGCTGTACACTGAAAAACTCTGAAGGCTGCCTAAATAATGACTTTTGCAATCAGCTCTCACCACCCATTAAATGAATGGGCCTTGAAAAGCTCTTTAATGGGTCAATAGACTGCAAGGATGGATAATGGTTAGCAGGCAGGGGAAATCCAAAATATAACAATAAAAAGCATATTCTTCAGGATGCAGTGTTATCAAACCACAGGAAGGTCTTTCAGTGGAAAGAAGAAGATGGTAACCTCTCGAAACAGTTGAGCAGGATTTAGAGAACTTCAACTCCATAATAGGTAAAAAAAAGTTCATTGACACGATTGATGGGTATTTTAACACTGTGAAGAATGTGGAAAACATTCGGTTCTATGAGAGTGAGCATAATGGAAAAGCGGTACATCCAATCAAGAGATGTTTGCTTTTGTGAATCATATTAGTTCTTCTGTAAAAATGTTAAAAGCAGAAACAAACAAAAACAATAACATTTTTCAAAACTGGGATGCAGAATCAGAGGCAGTGCTCCTGCAGGAATAATGAACTTGTATTCTTGCTATTATTATATAGTTACTGTAATATAAGTTGTTAGTGTTTTCTATTTTTTTTTTTCATTTGTTATTCTGTTATCTATATTAATTCTTATCTGTACTATAGCACGTCTGTCTTTTTATTTAGGTCATGACTTAAAAAGGGTCCTCATGGTTCAGTTCACGTGCCCATTAACTAATATAGAAAAGGAAAATTAAAGAGTCAACTCATTTTGGAGAAACCCACCCCAGAAGGATAGCGTTAGGGAAAGGAAGTGAATGGAGAAGCTATAAGGTCTCTACCTTAACAAAAAAAGATATGAAAAATCTATCCTAAAATAACTACAAAGTATAAAGTAAAGTAAATGGGGTGTATATAAGTATATGCAAAGAGCAGCAGCAATATTCCCATATTCCACCTTCTGTTAGCAATTAGTTCATACTTAATTTGTTGTTTGTATATTTTACTATTCTTTTTCAAACTGCATGTTGCAAGATGGATCTTGTACTGAAAGACATAATGACATAAAATCTACAGTTTAGGCTTTATCAAAGTGAATCCAATACATTGCATCCAAGTGAATCAAAACCAATACTACAAATCACAGGCCTTACTTACGACATCTGCAGGTCACCCTACTGCTTCGAAAACCCAAGATTGTTGGAATAAAGACACATTATGGCAATGTATTAACAAAGTATTCAGGAACTGCATGACAGAGACTTTAATGTAAGATTTGAACACTAAAATACAAGCCAGAATAATTCATCTCTAAGCTACTGACCTCCCTGAAAAAGTAGAAAGGGATGACCCATATGACTTTGATAAACAACAACAACAAATAAATAAAAAGCTGAATGTTTTGTTACCTGGGAAGGGTTTTTTTTTTTTTTGGAATAGAAGGTGCACAATTTATTATGCAAGAATTAAGTCAAGAAATTATCCAGGCATGTCATATTCAAATGCCTGCACATCAGTTTCAAATGGCAAAGTCTTAACTTCCCTCTTACAGAGTTCTGGAAGTTTTTACTCAACTTTCAATGGCAACACTCTAACATTTTTGGCAAGATTAAGTTATGCCCTCACAGGTCAAACAAATGTTAATGTCTTCAGCACCTTAAGTGTTACAAAGGAAGTGTAAACAGCAAATTGTTCACCACAATTGAAGTTTTACAGTTCTTCAGTTTTAGGTCTTGAACTAGATTTTCAGAGTTAAGTAAACATAGCAAATGTTTTGTAAGCAACTTGTAACACCTCAGTAAGCACTCCAGCTACCCACATTCTGTCAATAAAATGTTTTACATTCATAAAACTAAGCAGTTCAGCCTGAGTTGCATGGATGCTGAGATATTTAGAGAAATGTGCATATTATGACAATACAAATGGAATATGCACACCATTATATGTATCTTTAGCTGCAGTAGACAAAGGCCATATTTCACCCACTTGTTTTCCCCATCATGTAAACATTAATTTGAAAACTTTCTATAACTTGCGTGCAGCAGGATTTTTCAATTATTAATGTAAATGCAAGAAGACAATATTAATTCTTTGGAGGCATCTGTAGGACGATCATAGAGAAATACCTGGTGGCATCACTAAAAGCAAGAAAACTCTGAAACACACTGAAACAGCATGGAGCCATATAGCATAGCACTGCCCTGATTACAGCGTCTCGTTAGTGAAGTGAAACTTCTTATGGGATGGTGTGAGAGCTCGGAGTGTAACGGAAAATTGAAACAAAGTATGTAAGTCAAACTTTGCCCTTAAGGTTGGAGTTTGACTTCAGTACTTCTACTTCAGCTTTTCGACGCACAAACACGCGCGCGCATGCACACACACACACACACACACACACACCACACACACACACACACACACACACACACACACACACACACACACACACACACACACACACACACACACACACACACACACACACACACACACACACACACACACACACACTGAGAAGAGTGACACTTTATGGTAAGGGCTTGTTGTACATTGTATTACACCTGCTGATTACTGAGTAACGGTGCTAGAGGGAAAACAAAATCCGAAGCATCTTCCTAATGCACATCTAAATTGAAATTCCTGTGGTAGATTAGTGTAGCATAGGTGTTGGGGGAAAAGATTACCTGAAGAAACCACAAAGTTGAACAAAATATTAAGCTACACAGGAACATAAATTGGCAGTAATAATGTGGAAATTGAACTGATTAATGTCCGAACTTACAATGTGGATTTTGGCACCAAAATTCAAAGTTCATGAAAGATACTGTTGTCCAACTTTCGGAATCAAATTCCATACCTCATGCCGCTGTGGTGCTTGGGTTTGGGCATATATGGGAAAACTCATTGTGTGTTGTGTCATAATGTATGTTCAACACTTGAAATGCCATATATCTACAGTGGAAATATTTCTGTACTCATTGTGTTAGGATGTGGGCTGTTGGTATGTTACATATGCGGGTATCTCAGAATCCAAGCAACTCGAAGAAACAAGAAAAGTAAAAATTAATAAGCAGACCTTCTAATTAATAAACAGACTTTCTCCCTTTTCCTCATGTCTGTGCAACCTTTGAAGTAGGCTATTTAGAGATTAGGAGTGTGAGGGCAGAGCCCAGCAATTGTTGGGAAGGGGGGTGCAGAGGAACTCAGCTGCACTGCAAAAATGATGTTTTGTAGTTTTCTGGAGTATTGTAGCTTACACTTTTTCGTGTTAATGTTTTGGTGTGCTTTAGCTGTTTTGGCTACTGTGTTTTATGCCTTGCCTTTGCACTTCTTGCAGAAATGATGGTTTAGTAGTTGTGTGCAGCGTTATGTGTTCCATTACTCTGTGTTGGTGTGTTTTAGATGCTTGAGTTAGAGTTCTTTATACTATAGCTTAGACAGATATACTATTAAATTGCAGGTAGCATTTACATTTAGCTTTGCCTGGGGACTGTGCAGTAACAAGGGAGCTCCTTTCTTTATTGGAGGGGTATTCTTATCTTTGTATGTCATCTCTCCGGGTCAAAGGCATGATGTAGAATGCACAAGAAACACGTGGAACAGGGTAGTGAACATCTCTTTGGTGCTGTAATCTTATGAAGAGATTCTGTGAGACAAGCAAAGGCAAAACCTCATTGATCAGTTTTCCTGGTTGAGGAAAAGGAGAAATAATATATGTGCATGGTCACCATGTGCATTAGAACTGAAACGTCTGTAATGAAGTGCGAAAATGTACTTATTTGGAAAGCCACGCATGTGCGTGTGTGTGTGTGTGTGTGTGTGTGTGTGTGTGTGTGTGTGTGTGTGTGTGCATGTGATCATTTTCACACTTTATTACAGAAGTTTCACTTCTAACACATGTAGCAGCCACGCACATATTTTTTCACTAAAGAAAAGCCTTGGCTTCCTATGTAGAAGAGGGCTAACAGTGGAGGCTTGGCATACAGCTACAACTTTCAGCAACCCTTATATTCAGAAATACTTAAAAACATGCTTTTAATTCTCCATATGAAATAAATATTTTTTTCTGTAAATTAAATGCCAGTGTTAACTTCAGCTTGCTATATTTTCAAACCATTTCTCTTCATCCAGAATCACATACTGAATAACCAGTCTTCTCCAATGCCTGAATATTTTTACTAGCATCTCCCAACAATATACATAGTTTTGTAATACTGTTTGCCCAACCTCCATACTTCTAATATAAACCTTATGATAGCCATATGCATATAATTATTTGTGAACCTGCTTTATACCCCACCTCTTAACTACAATATTAACATTTTCTGCCCTATCTAATTTCTTCCCTTACCTTCATTTCTTTGAATTTCTTAGCAATAATCACTTGATCGATTATCTATCTAACAAAATCACTAATACATTTCTTCAAATGCTAAAATTTGGCACCTACTAATGCATAAGTATCCTTTATACTGTAATAGCAGCCTCTACTTTGATATGAATGTAATTTAATTAGTAAATGAATATGTAATTGTATATTATTCAATAACTGTTCATGTATATTACTGAATGGCTGTTTTAAAACATTTGTAATATGTTGGCTCTTTTCCTCCGCCTCTGTTGAAAAGGGTTTTTTGACTAAACCCAGTCAGACAAACCCAGTAAACAAAAGCAAAATAAAATAAAAAAACAATAATAAAGTGATGCACTTGCTACATGGATATGGCAGGAGAAAAAGATAGAAGAGCAGGTTCTGCAGCTGCCAGTAAGGGAAAGTGCACATTACTTTATATCTCTAGAGCAAAAGAAGAACAAATGTTACATGTTAAATCAGTAAGTGTTCTCCAAATCATCAACTCGGACAAGGACAGAATCATTTTGAAGTCAAACATATATTCCCTAGGGCAAGGGAATAGAATGGCTAAACACCACTGAGATAATCTATACCAAAACCTGCATGTCTCCCTAACCAATGATGTTTGCAATGACCAATTCTTCTTCTTCTTATGGCTTTACCCGGTTAGGGATTGCCACAGCGGATCATCTGTCCACTCGTAATTGGCAGTGGAGTTTTACGGTGTCAAGTTGCCAGCCCAGCACCCAACCTTCCCCAGAAGGCACACACATGCACACACTCACACCTAGGGCCAATTTAGAGTGTCCAATCCACCTACTGCATGTCTTTGGGATGTGGAAGGAAACTGGAGCACCCGGAGGAAACCCAAGCGACCACTGGGAGGACATGCAGACTCCGCACATAAGGCACCCCAGCCGAGAATCGAATCGGAGAACCTCTTGCTGTGACGTGGCAATACTAACCGCTGCACCACCGTGGCCACCCGATGTTTGCAATGACCAATGATGGAGCAAATCTTTAAAATACAGAGAGCATATTAGGAGCTCCCTGTTTAAGGTAGAATGTAGCAGCATTTTTATTGATGTTCTTTCACTTGCAAATGTGGAGAATAAAAAAAACACAAAAGGTCACAAACACCTGGAAATCAGTTTACTACCAAGACTTAGTGCTTTGGCTACACAATAGTCTTCCAAGAGTAGCAAACATTGCAAAGTCATTGCTTTATTTAATACATTCAGTAAATCAATCAACATTTAATTACTTAATAATAAACCTCCAATTACACTCTTTGTTTAAACCATATCATTCCAAAGTGTTATACTTTAAAATAAATAATGTTTCTTTATATAACAATTTGTGTTTGATGTCACATTCTCCCCAAAATAAATCAATCTGTTCTAAAACAGTTGCTTTCAAACAATCTGGGTTAGATGCATGGAAATGCTTAAACTCTGCACCCAAAGAACAAATGTTACATGTTAAATCAGTCCACTCATGATTGGCACCCAAAGGGCTGTCCATTCTCTCATTGACTATATCCCTAACATGTTCTTGTACCCGTTTTTTAAGGGTCTAACAGTCTCCCCTACATAATATAGCCCACAGCCACACTTCAATAAATATACAACATTCTCTGTGTTACCTTTATACACTCCATTTGGATAAAAATACAATCCATTTATAACATCAAACTTGTTAACTATGTATTTACAAATACAGAATTTCTTATAAATATGCAAACCACCATTTCTGGCTATCTCATCATACATAACAGCATCCAGTGGAACATAATTGTTGTGTACCAGCATGTCTAGCAAATTCCTTCCTCTCCTGTATGATATTTGCACATTGTTAGATATAATTTTTACCAGATTTTTATCTCTTAATAATAATGGCTAATAATTTTGTGTCAGAACATTGTACATAGTCACAATATAGACCTGTCTATTGTGATTTTTTTTGCTTATCATATTTCTTTTTTCTTTAATTACCTACAGTATTGACTATGGGGGTATCACCATAATGCTTATATATTATTTTATATCCAGCTTCCATGATCTTATTTATATCATATCCCCTACTGATGAACATTTCTGCCATTCTTTACATTTCTTCATATAGATCTTGGTCCTCACTACAAAGTTTTTCTATACGTAGAAATTCATTAAATGGTATCATGGACATTAAATGTGTTGGATGGCAACTGAATTAAATGTGTTGGATGGCAACTGCTACCATATAAAAAAGAACTGACATTTTCTTTTTTTTTTTTTTCAATAATAATTCTTTATTTTTCTTTTTATTCTAAATGTTAATACAATACTACAACCTATTTACAATATATACATGAATGCTTCCAACAGTTACATAGAGTCATTATACATAACTATACACTTCTAAATAGATATTACAGAGAGAAGAAGAAAAAAAAAAGACTAAAAATCTTGTATCAGTATAATACTTATCTATAGACAACTCAATAGTTAGTTTGTACTTCCCAGAAAAAAGTGGAATGGAACCTTAAGCTAAGACAATGTTAAAGATTTGCTCCCATATTTTTGTATTATTTACACTTTTCTTATGATCACTAATTAATAATTTATGTGCTAAGATATGTTTTATTGCTACACTCTTGAAATTTTCCCATGAAGTCTGGGATGGGTTCAGCCAATTTGTAGGTATATATAGCTTCATTAACAAAAAGATATTTACGAGTATGATCCTTTGGGATCTATCCAAATTAGTTGGTGGAATATGCAGATTCATAAACTCCCAAGAAAGTGTAGACTGTTGATATCCCATTTTTTGTAGTTGGAATTTCAAAGAATTCCAGAGTTTAAAAATACATTTACAACTCCAGAACATGTGTAAAAGGTCAGCCGTTTGATCTATACAATATGGGCATTTGGGTGAGTTTTGAGTTAAATTTATGTAAAGTGAGATAATACGCATTATTAAATATCATCAGCTGAGTAAATAATAACTTTTGAAGGGACACTGATCTTAAGGTTAAGTTAATTGCTCTCACTATTTTACTATCCTCAATCGTTAACAATTTCTCCTTCCAGTATTTCGATAAAAGTATTTGGTTATTGTATTTCACCTCTTTCATCAAACTATATGACGCTGTTATATATTTACATTCCTGTGTTAAGGTTTGCCATAAGTTTAGGCAAATGTTTAAATCTTCTTCTTTAATTTTAAAATTCCTATTACTAAAATAGCTTATTGATAAGTCCTTTAACTGTCTTATTATAATTAAATACGAGTTAGGAGATTCATCTCTCTTAGTATGTTATGTATTGAGATTCCTAGAAAGGGATATAAATCAAATATGGTTAAATTACTTATAAGTGGGAATTTCTTAAGGTCTATCAACTGATTACCAATTTTCAAATTCAGATTTTTGTGAAATGGTTGAAAAATCATCATATATTGTAAAAGATTTAGTGAGTTAAACAGACTTTGTACTGATATTATATATATTTTAATATGCTCCATCAATACTACATTTTAAGGGTATCTTTGTTTAAAAGGTAATGCCTTACAATTAATACCCAGACCAGCAACATGTTTATGATTTAAAATCAACCACTTAGGAGCCCATTTTGAACTGATCTTATCAAAGTTAACTATTCTTAAAATTCTGTTAGCGTTTATTATTAAATAATATGTTTCAAAATTCCAACCCTATTTTTCGGAGTCATCAGTTTGTCATAAGATATCCTAACTTTTCTAGGTTCCCATACAAATCTAGCTAATTCTGTATGAAGTTGTTTGAAGAATTTCCTAGAAATTTGAACTTGAGTAGCTCTAAAGGTATATAGTATTCTGGGAAGTATGTTCATTTTAATAACTGAGGTCTTTGCCATTATTGGTAGTTTCAAATTATCCCATCTTTTTAAATCTGATACTACCTGTTCCCAAATTAACTTAACATTATTTACGTAAAAGTCTCTATTATCTGTTGAAAAAACAACCCCTAAATATTTTATTTTTTCTTCGGATTTTACCTGCCCTACCAATGGTAAAAGCGAGAAGGGTGTAGGCGTCTTTAATGAGAATACCTTGGTTTTTTTTAAATTTATTTTGTAATTAGATATTTTTGCAAAGTCTTCCACAGCTTTTAATATTTTCTTAATATCTGTAACAGGTGTTGTGCAATAAATATTCAAATCGTCCGCAAAAGCTGCCATGGAAATCTTCATACCATAAATTATTGGAGCATTGTGATAAATATTTTGTTTGATATGTAGAAATAATGGTTCCAAATATAAATTGAATAATATAGGAGATAAAGGACACCCTTGGCGGGTACCATTCTTAATTTGAATTCTTTTTGAGAGATTCCTATTAATAACTAGATTTGTATAAGGATTATTATATAGTTTTTTTAAAGTTAAAATGAATTCTTGCGGTATATTAAAACATGCTAAAATATCAAACAAACATTCTAAGTTCACTCTATCAAAAGCTTTCAATTATGAGTGCATATGCATTACAGTTCCTGTGAGTGGCATAAGAAATCAGTGTATGAAGTGATAACGTATTATCTGTAGTTTGTCTGCCATTTATAAAACCGGCTTGCTCATCTGATATTATCAGGTTAATTACCTTCTTCAATCTGTTAGCCAAAATCGATGTCATAATTTTCATATCTATATTCAAAAGTGAAATAGGTCTATAATTATCTGGGTTATGTAAATCAGTATTCTCTTTCAGTTTAAGAATAGTTTTCGAAGTATTAAAGTGCAGGTCAGTGATTTTATTGTTAGTTATATAGTTAAATACCTGTGGAAGTATTTTTCCCAATATATCACTAAAAGTTTTATAGAATTCTGTGGTCAATCCATCTGGTCCCGGAGCTTTATATGGCTTCAATTTCTTAATTGCATCAGTTATCTCCTCTGAAGAAATTGGTTTAATTAAGTTTATATGAAGCTCATCACCAATCTTCGGAAAGATAATTTTCTGCAGAAAATCATTATTACTCTTATTTATATTAACTTCCTGTTGTTCACCATATACTTGCGAAAATATTAGTTCAAATACCCTCATGATATCTTCAGTATTGGTATATGTTTTATTATTAAAGTGTATTTCAGAGATTTGAGAAGGTATTTTCGATTGACTAATAATATGTGCTAGTGCTTTTGAGGGGGTCTGTATGTGACTGGCATATTTTACAAGCATTTTCTGCTCATAAAATGATAATTTACTGTTTTGTAGTAAAAAAAGGTCCTTCTGACATTTTAATAACTCTGTTTCACTTTGTTTACTATAATTCCCAATTAGATCCTGATCCAGTAATTTAATTTTAGTTTCCAATTCTTGTATGTCTCTCACTTGTAATTTCTTATAATAAGTAGCCTTTTGGAGAAACATTCCTCTAATTTGTGCTTTGGTAGTTGCCCATTCTATGTCAGATGGATGGCGGTGTTCCAAAAGATTAGCTAGTAATTGATTAAAGAACTCCTGAGCTTCTTTTATTACCTCTTCTTTATGCAATAGATATGGATTATATCCAATTATAGCCTCTAAAGTGTATCTTATGACTAGTGTCCTTATTAAAAGTTAATGTGATCCTAGAATGATCCGACAAATGTCGAGCTTGTATGTATATATAAGGATCAAAAAACATTAGTGCATCTGAAATTAGAAAAAAGTCGATCCTGGACCACATTTTGTGACAACTTGAATAAAATGTAAAGTTATTAACGTTCATGTGATTCAGAACTGACATTTTCAAATTTCCTATATATGGTTGTAATGGGATCACCAATTTTACTCTTCAAACTAATGTCTAAATAATTCATTTTATTGCCCACTTGAATACAATCAATTTTTTTAAACCAAAATTATTAACTTGAATATCCTGGATAAACAGCTCAATATTCTCTCGACGCCCTTGGAATAAAAACTTCAAATCGTCAATGTATCAAAAATATTTAACCACATGAGCCCTAAAAAAACTCATGTCTATATGTATTTTCCAACTCAAATTTGGCCACAACCAGATTAGCATACATGGGGGCAAAATAATCCCCCCAAGACTGTTCCTTGTAAGTGGGAAAAAATATCTCCATTACATTAAAAAAAATTATTCTTCAAACAAAAAAATAATAATTCCACCACATAGTGTGACATAGGGGTATCCCCCAAAAAATACAATAATACAATAATGACTCAACACCTGTATCATACTTAATGCTAGTATATAAACTAGTACCATCTAGGCTAAGCCAGTACATATCTTCCTCCCAAATAGTGGATTTAATTTTGTTTAAAAAATCCTGGCTATCCTTATAGGATGGTATACGTATTACCCATGGTTTTAAATATTCATGCAAAAAAATGCACCCAGGTCCTTCAAAAATATTTTTCAGCAGCCACTATTGGTCTGACACACAAATTTTCCATTCCTTTATGAATTTTTGGCAGACAATAGAAGGATGCTAAACATGTATTATCAATGTTATACTTCTTTGTTACATCTTTTTTTTTAAATAACCCAAATTTACACCTTTATACATTAATTGTAAATAATTATCCATTGCATCTTTATAATTATTCTTTTCACATTTCTCATAAATCTCAACATTATTCAACTGAGTATAGCATATTTTAACATACTGTTCACAGTTCATTATCACAATATTATTGCCTTTATTAGACAATTTAATGATCAATCTACGATCCATGCATAATTGTTTCAAAGCCACCCACTGATCCTTATATAAATTATATTGCACTTTGTACTTTTCTTTTAAAATTTTATAAAACAAAGTTTCCACCTGAAAATTTAACACTGACATAAAACTTTGAATACTTTGATTAGAATACGGAGGTATAAAATCACTAAAGACAGGAACACCATCCATATTTAATAATGCATAAGCATTATTTAAACATTCTTCATCCAACACACATAAATAAAATGAGTCCTCTAAACTGTTATTGGACTCATTAATACCAACACTATCGTTACATTAAAAAAATCAATCAAATGAAGCTTCCTACCTAACCTAAATAATTCACTTTTAAGAACATGAAGCCATGGGAAAGATGTGGGTATGAATTTCAAACCCAAGTTAAGTACAGAATAAGCAACTTCAGAAATCGGAAAAACATATATTCAACACTAAATCATTTACAGCATCAATACTATTTTGTTCTTTTTGTTTTATAAACATTCTGAAATTGTCTATCATTGTTTCTGCTTTGTTTATATCCCCAGTCTTTTCAGTCCCGTTTCTTACCAGTCCGCTGAAAACTGTGTGGGGCTTCACTCTGAAAACGCTGGGCATGTTCCACAGATCGCTGTGCTGCCAGTAATGGTGGAAATCCCTCATTTCTGCTCTGGTAGTTGTCTCCATATCCTCTGAAGTAGCAAAGGAAAGTGAGGGAGAATGTTTTCACCGCCTCTTCCTGTACGTGATGTATCCTTGTAACTGCGTTTCCAAAGAAACACCCTTTGGAGTTTGTAGTCTTTCACATCTCTATTAATTTTATGTTTCTTCCTCTCTATAAGTTCAGACTCAAATTCTTTAAGTTTATTATCAATGTCTGCTAATACCTCATTCTGATGGATTGCATTTAAATATTGAGCAAGCTCCATATTCACGGCAAGCACTTCCTCCTTAATTTTTCTCTGTTTAAACAAGTTACACTCTATAAGAATCTGCACCCATTCCATTGGACATTCGTGTGCATCTGGTACCCATCTATTTTAAAATGCAAAATCTTGTTCATCATTAGAGTCAAAAGGAGTGGTTGGACTTTTAAAGGCTCTCAGTCTAGATGGAGCTATATCTAACTCCAAATAACATATCAAACATAAAATATTGAGATGTGTACTCGTTTCTTTAAAAATAAACTTTTCTCGTTAAACATTCAGTTCCTGCAACTCCGCAGGCATACATACAGTACCTGTAGCTCCCACAGAGGCAAAAGGGTCTTCCATTCTACGATTCCTAGTAATCAGGAAATGATCCCAAAAATTCTCCACTGCTTTACCAGATCTGCTAACCCGTTCATTGGTTTGAAAAACATACTGGTCCACCAAATGTTGATCATTCTCCATGCTGTCTTCTCAAAAAACTTGAGGGATATTGTTAACAGTGTCTGTGGCCATAAAAAAATGCAAGCATAAACCACTAAGAAATGGAAAATAAATAAAAAAACCACAAAAGGTCACAAACACCCGGAAAACAGTTTAATACCAAGACTTAGTGCTTCGGCTACATAATAGCCTTCCAAGAGGATGGAGAATAACCTGCTAAGATGCAACTCAATGATGTTGATATAATTCAAGTTGAATTATGAGATTAAATTCAGTTTTAACTCTGCCACATGCTGGCCCTCAGACCTTAATGTCACAGTCTACTGGGCACATTGCTGCTGTGAAGAACACTTCTGGCTGACATCAAAGATTGAAACCATACTAATTTCATGAACTTTAGTCATACTTTGACTTAGGAATGGTGTCTATTCCCATCATGGTATTATAAACCCACAGAATTTGCAGAAATTAAAAACAGAAAAGCATAGCTTTATTACTTGTAAGTATGAGTATGTCACTAGTATTGTTTGTATATGCTAGAATGTCAAAGGAGTCTCATCCAATGTTAAAATAAGGGCAGTGTTGCAACAATTAAAAATGAAGCAAAAGTGGTTTAATTTATGGAAACTAAGTTTATGGAGAAGCATGGGAAGGGCTTTATGAATGAAGAGAGGGTTTAGTGATTTTAGATGTACTAAATCCATCAAAAGAAGGATAGCTATTTTGATCAACTTACCAACTGGATGATGTAAATTAGATTCACAGCTGGATAGCAATGGTGGATAGGTGTTCGTCTTGATTAATACAAGTACTTCCAAACTGCTGTGAGGGTAATTTTTATGGTTCTAAACAGTATGAAATAACATCCTTTTTAAACATGCTGTTACTACACTTACAGGAATGCAAACAACGACTACAGAGAATTCAATTTACAGACACAGGAATGATGGGGCAGCCTGAATTTGATTTTACTATGCCAAGGAGATACCCCCCACACAAACAGGTTTAACAAGAATATGGCAGGATAGCATTTGAAATATGTCTATTGTGCCTCTAAAGGATAATACAAGTCAGAAATGTGTTTTGAGAGTGCAGAATATGTAGCAAATAAAAATAAACAATAACTTGGAATGTTATATAAAGGAAAACTATACCTGTTAGAATCCTAAACAATGAGTATTCATGCATTTTTGTTAACAAAACTATTGTTTGCATCTCCTAGTTGTACTATTTTTCAAGCATCCTAACTAAAAACTGGAACAGTGCCTCAATAAATTCAGAAAAGTGGATCCTTACTGAAATGTCAGCACTCAAAATGCATTCATCTTGAGAAATACATTTGTAAGAATGAGATTAATATGATAAAAGCAAGGACTAACAACACAACTCATCATTTAATTCCTTAAACAAAATTGTCTAATCTGTTAGAGAAATATTAACCCCCAGATTCAGCAAGCAGGTGTGCAGGAATAAGTTATTCCTGCACGGCAGGGACCGTTCCTGTTCAGCACGGCAGCGCATCATGCATATGTATGAAGGCACACTGCCATGCTGTACAAAAGACAAGATTCCCTGTATGAGCACAGAGGATGTGCCTGAGAGCAGAGCTCTCACAATACACATTCCCCCTGTACTCCAGAATTGCCATTTGGCAATTAAAATGAGCGAGAACGCTCATAACACTCACAACCCGTCAGGGTAAGAAATCTGGACAAAGCCATAAGGGACAATTGTCCCTACCAAGCCAAAAGTTGATAGAATAACAGATTTAGCATAAGCACATAGCACACACCTCCCAACCTGTCAAAGTAAGGAATGTGGACAAAGCCATAAGGGACAATCACCCCTACAAAGCCAAAAGTTGATAGAATAACAGGTTCAGCATTAGCATGGATATTCTAAAGGGTACAAATAAAAAACACAGCAAATGTTTTCTTTTTATATATGCAATAAAGTTTAAGTGTAGCTGTGCGGATGTACCCGTTGCTTAGCTACGCTTAGCCCAGCTGAAATGGCACGATAAGTTAAAAAGTAATAGACACCAAGCATAAATGTAAGTGCAATAGTGTAGTGGTTAGAGTGTATGCTTTGTATGTAGTCATTCATGTTTCAATCCTCACCAAAGCTGTTTCCATTTCGCATGTGTAAACATTAAAAGTTTAAATTTTTTGTATATTTATGTAAGACGTAACTGATTTTGAACACATGTTCTAAAACTGTAACACCATAGCATGTTTGGGAAAGCTGGTCCCAGCGGACCCACCTCTCCCACCTCATCTAGCCATGGCACTGGGCCCCAGCATGTCTGTGACCCACCCTGGGACCTCCTCGTCTGCTGGTCCTGCACCATCTTCAGGTGGAACTGCCAGGGGATGTGGTTTGTCCCCCCCAGTAGTGGGTGTGGACAGGATACTGTCACCTGAAGCCAGGTTTGGGGTTTGGTGTGTAGGCCAAGTGATGCAACTAGAGGGTCATCCTGCCCCTCCTGCTCAGCCCCCAGCAAAGCCACCTTCGGGGCCGTGAAGGTGCAGTGGTGACTGTTATGGGTGGGGACCTCAGACCCACTGGTTCCATTAGGGGGATCACGGGCTTCCACTTTCCAAACACCCCTCCCCATCCAAGGTGTTTACACCCCACATGTGTCATATATCACCCCTGTATGCTGTCTTGTCTGCCTTGTTTGTCTTCCTACTCAACCTACCTCCCCAAATATACCTACTATCCTTCCCCAACATCCCACTCACCTTAAAAAAAAAGGCAATCTGGTCCCCCCAAAATATTTTGCCCCATACACAGCTGTCCATTTTGCACACATCCACTAGACACCTATAATCTGGTCTAACTGACTTCACAACACATTATTGTAGTCCTCACTTTTCTCAGGGGTTTGAGTGCCCAAATATACTTCCAAGTTTAGTATATATGCACAGCTGTTGCTGCAGAAGAAATGGACAGCTATGGACCTACCCTGTACCTGTCCTGCAGATCCCTAGTTAATTTCTCTATTGACTTTCCCTCTGGGTGCCCCTTTTTTCACCACTTTCCTATCACCCCTTTTTTCTTTTCTTTTAAAGAAATTAGCACAGGGCAAGTGGGAGTAGCACTTTTAAGCAGTAGTAAGCGTGTTTAAGTCTGTTTGCATGGCACTAAGCAATGCCTACACAGATTAAGCACTTGTAAGGCTGTCTGTAAGCATAGTTAACCAGAAGTTAGCACTGCTTACTGCCATGCAAATCCACGCAAACCCACTTACAGCTACTTACAAGTGCCTCAATCACTTTTTATTCAACAGCCCTTGCTCTGCCCAGCAACAAAACAATTAGCCCTTGCAGATGTTGAACCCAGGACCATGCACACCATAGCCACAGCAACTTACCACTAAGCCATCTTAGCTGTAAATATGTGTGATGTTTTCTCGAACATATCATACAGCACAGTCATTCAGCAGTAGGGAAAATGTATTTACATATGTGTGTGTGTTTATATATATATATATATATATATATATATATATATAAACATATATATATATATATATATAGACATATATATATATATATATATATATATATATATATATATATATATATGTGTGTGTGTGTGTGTGTGTATGTAGACATAGATATATATATATATATGTATGTAGTGCATTCGGACGTCGGATCCACACTCTGAACCTCTCACTGCAAAACATCTGACCAAAGGCACTGTAAATAGGGATGAAGGGGCCCAAAATAGTGACTTCTTATAATTATTGCCATTATCCCTTCCTCCACAGTTGAACTGTTCTGCTTTGCAGCAAAATAACCAGCCTTTGTAAGCCTTGAACCCAGGACCATGCACAACATACACACAACACGTTACCACTAAGCCATCTGAGCTGAAAGAGGTTGAGATGATTTCTCTAACATATTATGCAGAACAGTCAATCTACCATAGGGAATGTACAATGTGGAAGCACGAAACATTCTAATAATACATACACACACACACAGACACACACACACACACATATATATATATATATATATATATATATATATATATATATATATATACACATACATACATATATAAATACTTATCAATATATATAAAAAGAGTATATGTAGAAGGTGCACAGAATATCAAACAGCCATTATTCCTACACTTGCCACCTTCTCAAATGGCCTGTGTTTGATTCTTACCTATAAATAAGAATTATTGCATGAAACATATACCCACAGACAATGCAAAGGACATGACACACACAGTTTGCATACATATAAATGTTTATTTGTGTACTATTTCAGTTGTTTATGCCATTTCTTATAGCATTTAGGTGTTTGAAATAAATAATAACTGATTAATGCAACTCCCAAAGAAAACATATGCTACAGTAATCTGCAAAAAATAACATACTTTGCTGTTTAGGCTAAAGCCTTCAAGTAGTACAACAGTAAAAAACACACTTGCCTTGAAGACAAGAATCAGTCAACACTTAATTACAGATGTAGTTCAACAGCCTCCAATTACACTCTGTAGTCAACCCCCTAGGGGGAAATATATCAATTGTCACAATGTAAATGTATCCGTTACATAATGCTTAACTTAAAATGTCACTATCTCACTGACAAACAGAACTATGTGCAAGACAGTGAGCTCTAGCCCACCACTATTCCCATGGCGAAACGTATGAAAATGTACAGCCATATACCTTTATGTTTCTTATTACTGATATTCCTCACATGTTGTTACAGCCTAGGTTAAAACATTTAATGTCCCTCCCCCATAAAGTGTCTTACAAGAGCATATACCAGTGTTCTCTATGAACTGACCTTCAGAATGTACAGGGTGGTCACACATGTTTTGTCTAGTTGTGGCCCTCATATATATGGACCCAACCTGACAACTTGTGTGGGAGTGCACAGCATCACTGGAATGATAGCAGGAATTTCAGCACTAAATAATGGTACACCATACCTATCAACCTCTTACTGCATGACATCTGGACAAAGCCTGGTATATAAGTGGAGGACAGAGGCTGAAACACAGGGCCATATTTGAAATATTGCTGTTATATACTGTGCAAGTTTCTGGTGTTATAAGATTGGTTGCAACATACCCTTACTCATGAATATGAAGTCAGAAACACAAATGGATGTTGTCATGCACTGATAACAATCAACGGAGAATGCCACTGATATGTCAGGGACATGATCTGTGTGGGGAACAGGCAAAACATAACAGCCAATCCTCTAGCCATCATGTGGATAGGCCCACAGATGAGAGCTATGCAGACAGACTGCATTTCATGCAAAAGTAGCATGTATACACAAACCCTGTAAAACTAGCAGTATCCAATGCATATAACAGCAATACTCACACACTGTCCCTAGGTCTGGAACCTTATAAAAACATGTAGTTGGCCTGTGTCAACAAGTCTTGTTATAAGAGGTATTCCTACCTTCTGTCTTTAACACTGTTGCCCCTACACATGAAGGATGTTTTCCATACAGGCAAGGAAAAGGAACAAAGCCCACATGATGTAGTTGTTTATAATAGTGGGTTGCTATGACATTGGCTAGTGGAAGAACTACTCAGTTGCCTGTATGCAATTAGCAAGTGGGGAACAACAATTGGTGCAGAAGCCATCACCTGAACATGAGCATCACCGACAAAAGTCATGCTTCAACCTATTCATACAAGCTTGATCCCAGTAGTGGAGAGAGAGAGAGAGAGAATGAGACAGGCAGACAGGCAGACACAAAAAATAGAAACCACATAAACAAAACCTAAAAATAAAAAATAAGAAACAAGAGGACATCCTGTACACAAAAGGAATCTGAAGATAAACCAGGTATGTGCAACATGTAAGCATGTAATTGAATGTAGTACTCGGTCTGTAATAATGGGATAGATGATTATGAAATATGTATATGTGCCATCAATACTTGCTTTAATGATGTCCTGCTGAACAAATGCTATGGACATAGCATCTGACTCTGTCTGCAGTGGACCATACCTGTCAACTGTGCAGATCTTGACAGAATGTCAGTATTTAGCCATCATAGTGCTTGTTCTGTTCCTCCAAACAACTATATTAGTCTGGCCAAAAGCTGGAGATGGAAGTAATGAAGTAATGACAGACACATGAGTTTCAGACCCCACCACCTTCAGAACAGTCATGGAAATGAAAAATGTATCATGCTACAAACTTCATAGGTTTATAATAGGCATATCTATGATATGTCCCTATATACCCCCCCCCCAATATTAAGCTTTGTCCACATGTAATGCTCTAAGATGTGGATGGGTTGGGTCACAGCTGAGAAGCCTGATACACCCTGGGAAAGGGCAGCTCACATATGGAAACCACTACAGTGTTTGTCAAACAGTAGTGTCTGTGCCACTGCTAGGCCAGTTAATGGGATGTTGCCCATATCCATATGTTACCTGTGACTATGAATATTATACATGTTTGTATTGTAAATGTAGGATACCTATATAGGGCATGAGTATAATATAGCACTGTTGCAGATGTGTCTGTTACACTGCATGTGATATATTGAATTATTAACATTCAGCTGTACAGTGTTCTCCTGGACAATGTTTACAGTTGTGACAGATATCTGTAGTCACTTACACATATACTTGTATTATGACAGCTATATTAATACTTTATCAAAACGGACTTCTCTGTTTTGCCACCCATTGATGTGGACCAATGACCAAAAGTCATGGTATAACAGGTTGAGACATATGACTGAGCTGCAAGATTGTAAAAACAGTGTGCCATAAAAACATAGAATGCAAATGTATACCAGGTATCCCCTGAGCATGTGTATGTATGTGTATGTTCAGCTGAAAGGCACAGAAGTAATAACATAGGTCACAAGCAGTAGGGAAAATAGGATTTGCATGTTGCACATGTGTGTAGTATCACTGTCACTGCATACAACAAAATAAAATGTATACTGCTGCTGATTGTTGCATTGCCATGACACTGATATGGGTACTACAGTAGGCAAGCTTATCACATATTAATCAGAGAAGTGTACAACTGTGTTATGACCCACTGTCCATGCCTTCAACTAACAGCTATATCAACACCCATATACACTGGATATAAAGTGGACCCACACCTGTTGGAATGCCAGGTCTGTGTGCTTTATGCCAATGAGACCACAGAAAGTAATTTCTAAATTTTTCTCACCTCAAATGTGACCCATAACCTGTACAATTCTATTGAAAAAGAAAGAAAGCTGTTTCATGGAAGGTGAGCAACCATTGCCAAGTGAAGATGTGATATAACATTAGAGTACAAACCAAGACAAATGGATGCTGTAATCATCTCAGCAGGTGTTTACACAACATATGAGTGTAAGGGTGTGCACACACATTCAACTGGATTACTGTACTGAGTATTAATTCCCATATGTTTCCACAGAACAGGTTATGTTCCCTATTGAACTGAGCAGGCTATAGGATACATCACAGGTGGGGATTGTGTTTGCATGTGCTTTTGTGGGGTCATGTTCCAATTGCACAAGTACCATGCATTGTAACAGGGGTGTGTACACTTCATATCCACTGTAGCTATATGGAATCAACATTACCTGACCTGTACAACCATCCTCCACTGATAGAGTAATCCCCCTTGGTGGACAGCACCAAGACACAAAGCACATAATAGGTTGCTGTAGTGGCTGTACAGGGACACATAGGTGCAGACCACAACTTGGAAGCAAGTGCACCTCTATCTGAGCAAACATGTAGGTTCACAGGTGACTTCCTGCAAGGCTGACTATGACTATAAATCAGACATATCCAAACCACCAAGGCCAATTCCAACAATGTCTCCACATATGTATGCAGTCTCAGAGCCAGTAACACAAGTCAGCCTGTACTGGTGGTAAAGCACACTTCATACACACACATGCCATAAAAACAGGCAACCTGCATCAGACAAGATAGCTGGGATCAGTGGCACCCTGTCTACAACATTAGTACAGGGGGATAGGGGATATACATATCAACCACACTCCTGCCCACGTCAATGGTGAGCATGGACATAATGATGACTGATGGCAACAACAGCAAATATCCATGGAGCATGAGAACATGACAGTTTGCCTCCTACATGAATGTGGTCACAGTTCCATCACACACTACAGTCAAACACAGACTTGGCACCATCCACACACCATCCACATGGAAGATGGCCACTGTCATCCCTCTACACAGAAATAAATGCTGAATAGTGGATTATGCCATTAAATGTCCAACATTTGGGGAACTGGACAGATCAAGGCCAGGAGTGTAATGCAAGATGTCAAAGCCAAGATAGCTTACAGTGTTATGGTATAGTCTGGATTGTTTGCAAGTAATATCCACTGCTGATGGGCATGTGGACAACCATATGAGGTCCTGTGACCTTTTTTCCTGTTTATGTCTTTCAGGTAAAATGCCCCAGGAACGTCTCCCCACCTTTACAAACTTTGAAAATGAGTCAATTGTCCAATACCTCATCATGCATTATGCCATACTGTTCAGCCTCAGGGCCCAGGATCTGCAGGAGAGGACCACCCTGTGGAACAAGCTCGTCCATAGGGTAAACAATGTCAGCCTGCACAACTAGAAATTATAAGTAGGTGCAGCATCATTGCACAGATCTGATCCGCCATGCCTGTCAGCATGCTCTGCAGTTAGGTGGGACCAACTAGCCACAGGTGGGGGTCATGCCAACCAGCCCGCACTGACACATGCTGAGGAGCTCCTCTCCAGCCTTGAGGCACCCACCCTACAGACAAGCCAGCAGGCTGAAGACAGTATTGTGGAGGTGGGTGCCACCCACACAATGGACCAGGAGCATGCAGGTAAGGCCCCAGGGCACATTACTAGACCATTGTTGCTTATCCATTTTCATATGTAAAGTATCTACATGCATATGCCAGATAAGATAGTCTTTCCCAGCTGTCTCCTCATAACTTCAAACCAAGCTCCTCCTCACTTTACACCCTCCAGTAAATCTCCTCCTATAGACTTTACAATAACATCTAAAATAAGCACCTATGTCTCAAGACCTCACAACTAAACTAGCCAAAGATTACCATAGATAGCTGTATACTTTGATACATAAACAACACCTTGAAAAATACTAACAAAAAAAATAGGCTCTCACGAATCAAACCTTTCCTCCTCCCGGACTCTAGAATTACTATTGCTCAAACCCACCTTATCTCTCCTCCTCTATGCCTCCCCCATATTTACAAACCTATCAAAAAAATCTTCTGAAATTAGAGAACTCTTACCACAATATGGCAAAGATTTGCTACAGGCAGCCCATTCAAAACCCACCATTGTATCAATCTAAAACTAATAGGCTGGCAGATTTCAGCACCAACTTAAAATCAATCAATTAACATTGCCCATCAGAATGCATCAACCTGACAAAACACCTGTATCTACCCTTATCCACCCCTACCACCAACCTAAAATCCTAGATCTGCACACAAACTACTTGCTTAAATATTGATAAATTAAACAACAAAGCTGGTGACTCCCTCTTTCCCAACACTGTTGGAAAACATTTGGAACCACTCCCCTCTGAACACCACTATTCCTCTAAGTCTCTCTTGAAAATTAAACTCCACCTCAAATCTCAATGGATGTGCCCTGCACTAATCCTGACTAATCACTCTATGCTATAGATGGATCCAACTATCGCAAACCCTACCCCTCTTATCTTACTCTCCCTTTTTCAACCTCCCCCTCAAAAAACAAAAAAAAAAAAAAAAAAAAAAAAAAAAATATATATATTTTTAAAATGTACATTTTTTTTTATGATGTTAACTGTATAACCTTGCTTGTAATTTTTTGGCTCAATTTGTGTGCACTCTGCATGTTGTGCCTTACTTAACGTAATATTGCAAATTTACTTCTTAAACTCTGGGCTTAACTCTCGGGCCTCTACTGAAAAGGACATGTATCAGCTAGACTAACCCGGTCAGCAAATGTAAACTAAAATAAAAATAAATAAAATATATATATATATAGATATATATATATATATATATATGTATATGTAGTGCAGGACGTCGGATCCACACTCTGAACCTCTCACTGCAAAACATCTGACCAAAGGCACTGTAAATAGGGATGAAGGGGCCCAAAATAGTGACTTCTTATAATTATTGCCATTGTTCTTCCTCCACAGTTGAACTGTTCTGCTTTTGCAACAAAATAACCAGCCTTTGTAAGCCTTGAACCCAGGACCATGCACAACATACACACAACACGTTACCACTAAGCCATCTGAGCTGAAAGAGGTTGAGATGATTTCTCTAACATATTATGCAGAACAGTCAATCTACCAGAATGTACAATGTGGAAGCAGAAACATTCTAATAATACATACACACACACACAGACACACACACACACACATATATATATATATATATATATATATATATATATATATATATATATATACACATACATATATAAATACTTATCAATATATATAAAAAAGAGTATATGTAGAAGGTACAGGAATATCAAACAGCCATTATTCCTACACTTCTGCCACCTTCTCCTGGGAAATGGCCTGTGTTTGATTCTTACCTATAAATAAGAATTATTGCATGAAACATATACCCACAGACAATGCAAAGGACATGACACACACAGTTTGCATACATATAAATGTTTATTTGTGTACTATTTCAGTTGTTTATGCCATTTCTTATAGCATTTAGGTGTTTGAAATAAATAATAACTGATTAATGCAACTCCCAAAGAAAACATATGCTACAGTAATCTGCAAAAAATAACATACTTTGCTGTTTAGGGCTAAAGCCTTCAAGTAGTACAACAGTAAAAACACACTTGCCTTGAAGACAAGAATCAGTCAACATAATTACAGATGTAGTTCAACAGCCTCAATTACACTCTGTAGTCAACCCCTAGGAAGATATCAATTGTCACAATGTAAAATGTATCCGTTACATAATGCTTAACTTAAAATGTCACTATCTCACTGACAAACAGAACTATGTGCAAGACAGTGAGCTCTAAGCCCACCACTATTCCCATGGTGAAATGTGTGAAAATGTACAGCCATATACCTTTATGTTTCTTATTACTGATATTCCTCACATGTTGTTACAGCCTAGGTTAAAACATTTAATGTCCCTCCCCATAAAAGTGTCTTTACAAGAGCATATACCAGTGTTCTCTATGAACTGACCTTCAGAATGTACAGGGTGGTCACACATGTTTTGTCTAGTTGTGGCCCTCATATATATGGACCCAACCCCACAACTTGTGTGGGAGTGCACAGCATCACTGGAATGATAGCAGGAATTTCAGCACTAAATAATGGTACACCATACCTGTCAACCTCTTACTGCATGACATCTGGACAAAGCCTGGTATATAAGTGGAGGACAGAGGCTGAAACACAGGGCCATATTTGAAATATTGCTGTTATATACTGTGCAAGTTGCTGGTGTTATAAGATTGGTTGCAACATACCCTTACTCATGAATATGAAGTCAGAAACACAAATGGATGTTGTCATGCACTGATAACAATCAACGGAGAATGCCACTGATATGTCAGGGACATGATCTGTGTGGGGAACAGGCAAAACATAACAGCCAATCCTCTAGCCATCATGTGGATAGGCCCACAGATGAGAGCTATGCAGACAGACTGCATTTCATGCAAAAGTAGCATGTATACACAAACCCTGTAAAACTAGCAGTATCCAATGCATATAACAGCAATACTCACACACTGTCCCTATGTCTGGAACCTTATAAAAACATGTAGTTGGCCTGTGTCAACAAGTCTTGTTATAAGAGGTATTCCTACCTTCTGTCTTTAACACTGTTTCCCCCACACATGAAGGATGTTTTCCATACAGGCAAGGTAAAGAAACAAAGCCCACATGATGTAGTTGTTTATAATAGTGGGTTGCTATGACATTGGCTAGTGGAAGAACTACTCAGTTGCCTGTATGCAATTAGCAAGTGGGGAACAACAATTGGTGCAGAAGCCATCACCTGAACATGAGCATCACCGACAAAAGTCATGCTTCAACCTATTCAAACAAGCTTGATCCCAGTAGTGGAGAGAGAGAGAGAGAGAGAGAGAGAGAGACAGACAGACAGGCAGACACAAAAAATAGAAACCACATAAACAAAACCTAAAAATAAAAAATAAGAAACAAGAGGACATCCTGTACACAAAAAGAATCTGAAGATAAACCAGGTATGTGCAACATGTAAGCATGTAATTGAATGTAGTACCTGGTCTGTAATAATGGGATAGATGATTATGAAATATGTATATGTGCCACCAATACTTGCTTTAATGATGTCCTGCTGAACAAATGCTATGGACATAGCATCTGGCTCTGTCTGCAGTGGACCATACCTGTCAACTGTGCAGATCTTGACAGAATGTCAGTATTTAGCCATCATAGTGCTTGTTCTGTTCCTCCAAACAACTATATTAGTCTGGCCAAAAGCTGGAGATGGAAGTAATGAAGTAATGACAGACACATGAGTTTCAGACCCCACCACCTTCAGAACAGTCATGGACATGAAAAATTTATCATGCTACAAACTTCATAGGTTTATAATAGGCATATCTATGATATGTCCTATATACCCCAATATTAAGCTTTGTCCACATGTAATGCTCTAAGATGTGGATGGGTTGGGTCACAGCTGAGAAGCCTGATACACCCTGGGAAAGGGCAGCTCACATATGGAAACCACTACAGTGTTTGTCAAACAGTAGTGTCTGTGCCACTGCTAGGCCAGTTAATGGGATGTTGCCCATATCCATATGTTACCTGTGACTATGAATATTATACATGTTTGTATTGTAAATGTAGGATACCTATATAGGGCATGAGTATAATATAGCACTGTTGCAGATGTGTCTGTTACACTGCATGTGATATATTGGATTAACATTCAGCTGTACAGTGTTCTCCTGGACAATGTTTACAGTTGTGACAGATATCTGTAGTCACTTACACATATACTTGTATTATGACAGCTATATTAATACTTTATCAAAACGGACTTCCTGTTTTGCCACCCATTGATGTGGACCAATGACCAAAAGTCATGGTATAACAGGTTGAGACATATGACTGAGCTGCAAGATTGTAAAAACAGTGTGCCATAAAAACATAGAATGCAAATGTATACCAGGTATCCCTGAGCATGTGTATGTATGTATGTTCAGCTGAAAGGCACAGAAGTAATAACATAGGTCACAAGCAGTAGGGAAAATAGGATTTGCATGTTGCACATGTGTGTAGTATCACTGTCACTGCATACAACAAAATAAAATGTATACTGCTGCTGATTGTTGCATTGCCATGACACTGATATGGGTACTACAGTAGGCAAGCTTATCACGTATTAATCAGAGAAGTGTACAACTGTGTTATGACCCACTGTCCATGCCTTCAACTAACAGCTATATCAACACCCATATACACTGGATATAAAGTGGACACACACCTGTTGGAATGCCAGGTCTGTGTACTTTATGCCAATGAGACCACAGAAAGTAATTTCTAAATTTTTCACCAAATGTGACCCATAACCTGTACAATTCTATTGAAAAAGAAAGAAAGCTATTTCATGGAAGGTGAGCAACCATTGCCAAGTGAAGATGTGATATAACATTAGAGTACAAACCAAGACAAATGGATGCTGTAATCATCTCAGCAGGTGTTTACACAACATATGAGTGTAAGGGTGTGTACACACATTCAACTGGATTACTGTACTGAGTATTTATTCGCATATGTTTCCACAGTACAGGTTATGTTCCCGATTGAACTGAGCAGGCTATAGGATACATCACAGGTGGGGATTGTGTTTGCATGTGCTTTTGTGGGGTCATGTTCCAATTGCACAAGTACCATGCATTGTAACAGGGGTGTGTACACTTCATATCCACTGTAGCTATATGGAATCAACATTACCTGACCTGTACAATCATCCTCCACTGATAGAGTAATCCCCCTTGGTGGACAGCACCAAGACACAAAGCACATAATAGGTTGCTGTAGTGGCTGTACAGGGACACATAGGTGCAGACCACAACTTGGAAGCAAGTGCACCTCTATCTGAGCAAACATGTAGGTTCACAGGTGACTTCCTGCAAGGCTGACTATGACTATAAATCAGACATATCCAAACCACCAAGGCCAATTCCAACAATGTCTCCACATATGTATGCAGTCTCAGAGCCAGTAACACAAGTCAGCCTGTACTGGTGGTAAAGCACACTTCATACACACACATGCCATAAAAACAGGCAACCTGCATCAGACAGGATAGCTGGGATCAGTGGCACCCTGTCTACAACATTAGTACAGTGGGATAGGGGATATACATATCAACCACACTCCTGCCCACGTCAATGGTGAGCATGGACATAATGATGACTGATGGCAACAACAGCAAATATCCATGGAGCATGAGAACATGACAGTTTGCCTCCTACATGAATGTGGTCACAGTTCCATCACACACTACAGTCAAACACAGACTTGGCACCATCCACACACCATCCACATGGAAGATGGCCACTGTCATCCCTCTACACAGAAATAAATGCTGAATAGTGGATTATGCCATTAAATGTCCAACATTTGGGGAACTGGACAGATCAAGGCCAGGAGTGTAATGCAAGATGTCAAAGCCAAGATAGCTTACAGTGTTATGGTATAGTCTGGATTGTTTGCAAGTAATATCCACTGCTGATGGGCATGTGGACAACCATATGAGGTCCTGTGACCTTTTTTCCTGTTTGTGTCTTTCAGGTAAAATGCTCCAGGAACGTCTCCCCACCTTTACAAACTTTGAAAATGAGTCAATTGTCCAATACCTCATCATGCATTATGCCATACTGTTCAGCCTCAGGGCCCAGGATCTGCAGGAGAGGACCACCCTGTGGAACAAGCTCATCCATAGGGTAAACAATGTCAGCCTGCACAACTAGAAATTATAAGTAGGTGCAGCATCATTGCACAGATCTGATCCGCCATGCCTGTCATCATGCTCTGCAGTTAGGTGGGACCAACTAGCCACAGGTGGGGGTCATGCCAACCAGTCCGCACTGACACATGCTGAGGAGCTCCTCTCCAGCCTTGAGGCACCCACCCTACAGACAAGCCAGCAGGCTGAAGACAGTATTGTGGAGGTGGGTGCCACCCACACAATGGACCAGGAGCATGCAGGTAAGGCCCCAGGGCACATTACTAGACCATTGTTGCTTATCCACTTTCATCTGTAAAGTATCTACATGCATATGCCAGATAAGATAGTCTGTTACTGCAGTGTAGTAATGAACAGATATGCATAATATCTACTATTGTTGGTTTGTACTGTCGATGTGCTGAAATGCTACCCCCACCCTGTATCAATGCCAATGGTGTTGCTACTGACATTACTTCTCTCACACAACTATTTAGGTCCCTCTGGTATACAACTGGGGTAGCACCCTGTAGCTGGTGAGTATGGAGTTGTTTTGTTCAGGTTTGCCAATACACTGGCCATTTTATGGCCATGCTATTTGCCATGCACACATTTAACACACCTACTCATAATGCATGATGTACATGTTCACTTATTGCTGGTGTTAACTGCACTGCATCACAGTGGTCACCATGGTGGCATATCTGAAGGGTATGTAAGAGTCCTGCTGTACGCCTAACAACCTGTCAGTGCAAGATGTGTGGACAGAGATGAACATAATGGTGGGACAAATGGCCTACAGTACGGGCACGTCTGAAGCAAAATCCTTACACAGTGACTACAACAGTGTATACACCACTATTACAATGGCAACTGTTCCTGATATAAACAAGGGCAAACCACAATACCACATTCCAGACCTTTTACAGCCTGTATTGTGGTCCTAACATGAGCAATGAATGTGTAATATGGAATCCTATGTTAAGACAACAAATATGGGGAATACATACCTTAACAAACACTGGAAGCATATGTGTGCACACGCACTCCAAATAACATATGGTGGAAGCAGCTTGTGATGTACTGACAACATTCACTCTTCTTGAGTACACACCTTCCATCAAGTACAGGGTCTCAATGTCACACAAAGTAATGGTCTACTGTCCAAGAAGTATGTCCATGACATTAGCCCACTCACCTGTAACAGAGGCAGACTTGGCTTGCACACATCTTACAAACCATGAAATGGATCTCATATCCAAAAGGTAGCACTCAGAAGTGTGAAAAGTGCCCTTACCTCACCATTGCATATACCATGGCAAACAGTGCAGACAGTCATGCATGTGTGTATGAGGTATGGGACAACATTGATATAGAAAATATACAGATGCCCATCCAAAACAGATGACAAAACATGTTGCAAGCTGGTCATGGTGGCTGCCCAGAAACATGTAGCAACACTGAGGGACTTCCAGGAATGTCTAGCAAGTACTGCCTGTGAAGTACCTGCATTGATAATTGCCTGGATTCTGCATAAGTGTGGCTTATGGGTTAGGGTAATCAGACAGAAGAGTTGTCTCACATGATACATCATCCAGGGCTCTTTACAGGTAGCATAAGCATAACATCAAGTCTCCCAAAGGCATGTGTTGCAATGTGTAATGGTGTCATGAGGCCAAGGCTCAAACCTACAGACAGTATTCTTAAAGATACATGTGGTGCACAAGCAACAACACACTCCACTTCAGGGCCACCATCCCCAATATTTGGCTTGCTGGTGCCAGTGTACACTTTTAGGTTTGCTGTTCATTAGCTGGCACTAGGCCGGTAGACATGGTGTTTGGAATTTGGAACACAGCAAAATAACACTCATGTGTGGCCCATAGTTGTCAAGCATCTGCAGTAAGACTGAGGATGGGGAGGGGTGTCAGCTTGAAACACAACAGTAAACCGATGCATAGATCCAAAGCTTGCTAAGAATGGCTGTATCTGAACACAGTGAAGGTTACGAATTGTGCCAGACATAACCCTGACTCTACAGCAATAATGCAGTCACTGTGTGACCTCTAAGGGCTGTACACATGAGCTGACCTTGCAATCTGGCAGAGTTGGGGGACATTTGTATGGCAGAGTGACCAAATAATGGCAAGTGAAGATGGGCCATGCTAGTATACCCCTTCCAGGAATGGTGACTGCTGTAGTTCACTTATCAGTTGCTTCAACAAACCATTGTTTTAAGGGTGTGCGCACTTATGCTAACCACATATTGTATGCATCTCATTCAGCATCTGCACAACTAACACATTTGTTTGATACTGCATTGGATTGCACAAGTCATATGTCACATATCAGGTGTGTGTAATGTTAACAAATGCAGTATTGTGGCCCCATTGCATATCATAGAAGAGGGTGGCATGTCAACAAGGGTGTGTACACTCCTCATATCTACATTAAGCTTTGTAGCTTGTCAGTGTAACCAGATTTTATTGCACACACATGCACTGCTGATGAGATCTGCAAATCAAGGACAGGCATTAATTTCTGACATCAGTCCTCATATCATCCCAGGTATGTGTCAGACAAACACATAGGGCTGTGAGCAACAGAGCAAACATAACAGCCACACATATACACATTCAGCAAAGGTGTGTACACTTGTGAGGTATGGTGCATGCCAGTGTGCTGTGCAGGTGCACAGCAATACTGTGTACATGGGTGCACTGTGTTCCAGGGGAAGGGACATCACCTACTAACAGAACTCATGCATCACAGAGATGTATAATGTTGGTAAGAAGGATTGAGTTTGGCTGCAGTGCATGCTGTTGAGTGCCGTATGTCATGCATGTCGACTGTTAAGTAATGAGAGGTCTGTGTAATATCTTTGTGCCACCGCGTCTGTGTGTGTGTGTGTGTGTGTGTGTGTGTGTGTGTGTGTGTGTGTGTGTGTGTGTGTGTGTGTGTGTGTGTGTGTATCTGTGTGTGTGTAGAAATAAACCATAATGTACAGGTCTTAATTTACATTTCTTATCTACCCCTCACAGGTAGCGATGTGGGTCAGGGTCTCTTCTGCAGGCAAACTGACATTAATGTCCATACAGACTCTGACAATGATAAAAGGCATAGTGAGGCACAGTAGGCAGGGTTGTCAGGGGTTGATTCTGTGTCAATGGTTGACATCCCACTTTTATCCACCCTATCCCCCCACACAGTCACATTGCCTATACATAGCTCATCACCAGTGGCCATAGATGAGGGACAGTTGGTGGCACGGGACAGGAAAGTGTGGTGACTATGGCAAGTATGTCTGTACACAGCAACCATAGCCAGATTATCTGCGAGGTACCACACAGGCAGATATACAGGGGTGTTTGTTGGAGGGCTGCTTGTCATCATGCACCTGGCAGAAGTGCCACAGCAGGTGTCACCAGATGCATGTTTCTGACCATCATGGAGGCACAGGCACAAATGAAATGTTGTACCAGAGATAGTCTGAGGCTCTAAAGGGCTACTCTTCCTGCTGTATGTGACTACATCCATGATCTTGCAGGTTCCCACTGTTATTTTGCAGAGGTCCTGGATAGACTTTTGGGTGAGATGGTGGGAATCCTCAACCGTGTGGTGTCTGTGGTAGAGCACGTGATGGGAGTAGGGTGTCAGCCATGTGGACGTAGCTCAGCAACACCAACAGGTGGAGGTATATGTGGACATGCAACAACTCATGACCGCTTCCATAGTGGCAGTACCAGCACCAGCACTGCAGGGGCGGTACTGTCCACACCACAATGCAGCAGGCATCATGCATGTGGTCCTGGCCAGTCCCAACAGTGACACAGATCCAGCGGACAATTGTCATCATCAGGGGAGAGTACCATATCTGGGGTTCTGCCTGGTAGTGCCCGTGCAACCTCTGGCAGGCACAATTCTCATGTCTGTGGCTGGACATGGTGAACTATACACTCTGCCATGTATGGCCTGCAGCTCAACAAAGTCTTGTATAGGGCAACCACACATGCAGAAATGTGTGCATACATGCACACACACATCACCAACACAGCTAGGTCACCTCCATACCTACACACACCACGTCTGCACAGGACATTTAATAAACAACCCCCTAACACACACACACATGATGTCAGCCAAATGGTTCAGCCTAGGCCTCTGGCAAACCCACAACACACCCTGTGCATATGATGATACCTGTGCCACATCCCTGTCATCCATACCATTGATGCAGGGACATGTTAATATGGTTCTGATGCACAGAGTGAATGTAACATGGTTTAGCAATGTGATGCTGTTTAACATGTTGTCAGCTGGAATAATTAATGCTTACACGTCAGGGTGTGTAGTTGTCCAGCCATGATGAAATATAGCTGCTAATCACACTGACTGACTGTGGTCTCCATAATGTATTCTGTTTGTGTTCTAGGTATGTGTATCAGCAGGATGTTGATATGCTGTTGTTTCCTACAAGGGGAGTGGCACTGTGGAGACACATTGACTGTGTCGTATCCAGGGTAAGCAGCTGAACACAAGTAACAGGTCTGTATAACAGTTACTGCATGTGCCACATGGCTGATAAGCATGAGGGGTGTATACAGGTGAGTGCATGGTGGCTGATGTAAGCAGCTCTTCTACAGTGGACAATGGTACGTGTACTGGGTGGCACACATCAAATGTTTAGAATAACACACACGCAGATGCTTTGGTGTTGATGCAATACACAGAGAATACTGTTTACATGGATGCACTTCATTTTGCAGTGAACTCATTTTGGCCTATGTAATTCCACCAGACCAAACTGCCAAAACATCACAACAGTAAATAATCAGTCCGTCAGTTTAATGTCATTGACAATAGCACTGGCAGGGTATATGTCCCCTTCCCCAATGTAGTGCAATCCTGGAGTTGTTAAACATAGGTGTGCTGGTGTGGGTGGCACAGCCCCCCACTTTGGAAGGTGTGGGGTGGTGAGTCACACATAGTGTGATGAACAACTACTTAACCTGTTAACATAAACTGTACAGTATAGCACCACACTAAGCAGGGGGATACACACAACAATAACTCCAATGTGGGTGGCAGTGCCCACAACAACCACACCCAACTATATATACCAACTCCAGTATCGCTGTACAGCTGTACAGTGGGGAAGAGGGCATTTACACATCCACTATTTTTTTTGATGGAATGAATTTCCACAAGATGATTGTTTTGAAATGTTACCTTTTGCCAGTTAGCTCTCGGACAAATGATCTCCTCCTGGGACATATATTTTCTGCAAACTGAAGTAGATTCATCATACACACATACTTACTTGGTAACACTGAGAGTAGAAACTCTATCTAGGTATTATTGCTACTAATGTGTTTGGCCTTAATTGCACACACCACAGAGCTTTTAGGGTGAGGTGTGTCCTGAGCTTCCTGTTAAATGAAGAACATCACCAGGCCTTGTACAGTATGGTAATGGGGGATGCACTGGGTGTTAATGAACAATACATAGTATGACATACTGTCAGACACATTAACAAACACACATACAGTCATAGGCACATTTGACAGATCTGGGTTTAGCAGTGGTAGCTACCTTGTCAGTGACTCCATACTGTTACAATGTTTTTGCACAGCACATGCATCATTGGCTTGGATAGTGTAATCAGTTACCTGTATGGCCAATGGAGACAGCGGTCCTCATACAGTGGACCTTAGGACATATACTGGGGGTACCATGGTGTAAAGACAGTATACCCAACACCCACACCCATTGGATATTGTACTCAGTGAAACCCATGATAATGCTCTGACATACCCACAATCACATTGAGGGACTGCAAAACAAACCCTTGTCTATCTAATCAGTGCTACTACAGGGATATGTATTTATTGCACATGCTATTGGGATAGTAGGGTGAGTGTCTGTCATGGCTCTCCTAATGTTAGCAACATCACCATCCCTTTATAATGTGGCAATGTTTAGTGTATTTGGAGAATGTGGCCTCAGAATCTGTCTCCTACAAATATGCACCTCAAACACAATGCATACACACACACACACACACACACACACACACACACACACACACACACACACACACACACACACAAACATACTCACATTTGCCAGGGCTTAGAGGTGGTTAACCCACACCTATCTACCTTTGTGTGAGTACAGTGCTATGCTGGTACTGCAACTTCAGGTAGCCCATATGGTGAAGAAGTGTGTTACAAGGTACACTTAATGTGAATTGCAGCAGCTGCCTTTCTAAGTATAGCAATGGGGGTGTAGTGAGTGAGAAGGCCTTCAGAGTATTTTCAACTACAAGTTTACAAACACACAGACACTGTTATTCTCAGTAAGGCACACTGACACATTTGTCAATACTGAGCTCCATAGGTGCAGGTGTTCTTAGAGTGTGTACCAGGCTAATCTCCATGGAGAGAGGTGAGAAAGAGTTGGGCATGTGTGGTACACTGAAGGTATCATGCCACATGACATTTGTCAGCAGGCCATCTATCAACCGATGCCCACTTGAGTGATCCCCAGGGTGACAGTTAAGTTCAACATCCAATCATCTGGTTTTCTCTTGCAAAGGGCCAGTGAGGTGCTCCAGTTGACATGTATGCACAACATATATTGCATAACATGGCCAGTATCTGGAGTTAGGGACCTGTACCCATGCATGTTCTGTTGACTGTAGTAGTCTGGTTGAGGTATCCATGGCATGCAATGCTGCACATACAGAGTGGGGTTTTCCTAGCTGTGGCATTAAGTAACACAGCCTGGGCAGACATGTCAGTGTCAGTCAATCAGAGATTGCCTGTAACAACCAAGATGGATGCCTGACATCTGCACATCTGTACAGAGGACAGACATAAATTAGCTATCACAGGTTATGCATTAGGATGAATGTTTTGACAGATAGACGTCTGACACTGATAGGTATGCCATTACTACATGACAGCAGTCCTCAATGACATGTCCCTAAACACATGGTAGTCTACAGTTAATATCAACATATCAGATCAATATCCAATAGGAGATGCCAAAACATACAGCTCAAACACCCAAAGAACATGATAGTCAGTACTCAGAGTCCAGCTTTGCATGTAGGGGTGTATGGTTCCAGTGCTGCTCTCTGCAATCTACTCTTACTTGGAAAAGCACTGTTAAAAGTAGTAATGTAATGATACAATACATGTAAGTGTAACTGCATATAACCTGGGATACTACCCATGTATAACATACATACAAAGAGAAAAGATTGTGGTACTACCCATGTATACTCAGGTGTCTCATACAGTATACTCACACCCCTTGCTACTGTAATGACAGCACATAGAAGCATGTTATGTACATGGAATTAAATACACTTATTAAAGATGACATTACCTTGTTATTTTATCAGACTGGAATGTGATCAATGGTTACCAGGGCTGACCTATGTATAGCAAGGTGTAAGCACTGTAGCTTATAAATGCTAAGCAGATTTGCGCACTGGTAATGAAACCTACACGTGTAAGTGCATGTTTGTTTAACCATACATTAGCACCTCTTACCGTCATACAAACCCAAGCAAACCCACTTACAACTGCTTAAAAGTGCATCAATCACTCTGTATCCCACAGCCCGTGTTTTGCTCAGCAACAAAATAATCAACCATTGTAGGTCTTGAACCCAGGACCTCCTTGGCTAATATCAAAGCACTTAACCACTAAGCCATTTAAGCAGCAAAATGACTGTTGCTTTTCAAATATATCATTCTAGTACACGTGTACTGAATAGTAGTGAACAACTGCTTTGACTACTCACGATTGTTTTATTACTTGTTAGTGAAAATAGTGTTGAATCAGTCATGTTTTATATCTAAATATATGCATATCAGATAAATATGGTGGGATGCATCGAGAGAAGGTAAATACAACACTCATGTTTACACTTAATGATATAGATAAACACACATATATATATATATATATATATATATATATATATATATATATATGCTATATATATAACATTTCCCCATGTTGTGTGGAGCCATACCTCAGCACCATAACTCTCAACCTTTTAGTGCAAGGGAGACATAATGTAAATGTTGCAGTTATAAATGTAGAATGTTACTACAGTAACAGGGGTTACGTAATCAACAGACATGTTGTGTAGAAAAGCTCTTCTAGAACAGCATGTATGCCATCAGTTACTGACAGACATCTTAAAATCATCATAGTAAAGTACCGTCACAAATCACAATAATGATCCTGTGGAATACAGCAGAAATATGACCAATAAACATGGACAGTCTGAAACAATCTGGTCAGTCCAGAAGTATACACAAGAACTCCTTCATGCAAGATGTGTGTACCAAGCCTGACAAAGGGAGATGTTTACAGCCATGAAAATGGGGATATATCCACAAAATACTGGAGCAGACAAGCTCCCAATGTTGATCATTCACAGCCATCTGTCTATCCTAACATATATTATTAAGTGGAGGAGCAGAGGTCCCAAGCCCACATACTTCATTAGTTAGTGACATGCATCTTCAGCATCCCACTGCTTTTCAGAAATACACAACATGTATGGTGGCCAGGCAACCCAGTACATCTGACAAAATATCCCTGGAAAAATAAAACATCCAAAAAAAACTTTAGGGTTTTTACCTCTAAGGGCTGTACACATGAGCTGACCTTGCAATCTGGCAGAGTTGGGGGACATTTGTATGGCAGAGTGACCAAATAATGGCAAGTGAAGATGGGCCATGCTAGTATACCCCTTCCAGGAATGGTGACTGCTGTAGTTCACTTATCAGTTGCTTCAACAAACCATTGTTTTAAGGGTGTGCGCACTTATGCTAACCACATATTGTATGCATCTCATTCAGCATCTGCACAACTAACACATTTGTTTGATACTGCATTGGATTGCACAAGTCATATGTCACATATCAGGTGTGTGTAATGTTAACAAATGCAGTATTGTGGCCCCATTGCATATCATAGAAGAGGGTGGCATGTCAACAAGGGTGTGTACACTCCTCATATCTACATTAAGCTCTGTAGCTTGTCAGTGTAACCAGATTTTATTGCACACACATGCACTGCTGATGAGATCTGCAAATCAAAGGACAGGCATTAATTTCTGACATCAGTCCTCATATCATCCCAGGTATGTGTCAGACAAACACATAGGGGCTGTGAGCAACAGAGCAAACATAACAGCCACACATATACACATTCAGCAAAGGTGTGTACACTTGTGAGGTATGGTGCATGCCAGTGTGCTGTGCAGGTGCACAGCAATACTGTGTACATGGGTGCACTGTGTTCCAGGGGAAGGGACATCACCTACTAACAGAACTCATGCATCACAGAGATGTATAATGTTGGTAAGAAGGATTGAGTTTGGCTGCAGTGCATGCTGTTGAGTGCCGTATGTCATGCATGTCGACTGTTAAGTAATGAGAGGTCTGTGTAATATCTTTGTGCCACCTCATCTGTGTGTACGTGTGTGTGTGTGTGTGTGTGTGTGTGTGTGTGTGTGTGTGTGTGTGTGTGTGTGTGTGTGTGTATCTGTGTGTGTGTAGAAATAAACCATAATGTACAGGTCTTAATTTACATTTCTTATCTACCCCTCACAGGTAGCGATGTGGGTCAGGGTCTCTTCTGCAGGCAAACTGACATTAATGTCCATACAGACTCTGACAATGATAAAAGGCATAGTGAGGCACAGTAGGCAGGGTTGTCAGGGGTTGATTCTGTGTCAATGGTTGACATCCCACTTTTATCCACCCTATCCTCCCACACAGTCACAGTGCCTATACATAGCTCATCACCAGTGGCCATAGATGAGGGACAGTTGGTGGATGGTGGCACGGGACAGGAAAGTGTGGTGACTATGGCAAGTATGTCTGTACACAGCAACCATAGCCAGATTATCTGCGAGGTACCACACAGGCAGATATACAGGGCTGTTTGTTGGAGGGCTGCTTGTCATCATGCACCTGGCAGAAGTGCCACAGCAGGTGTCACCAGATGCATGTTTCTGACCATCATGGAGGCACAGGCACATATGAAATGTTGTACCAGAGATAGTCTGAGGCTCCAAAGGGCTACTCTTCCTGCTGTATGTGTCTACATCCATGATCTTGCAGGTTCCCACTGTTATTTTGCAGAGATCCTGGATAGACTTTTGGGTGAGATTGTGGGAATCCTCGACCGTGTGGTGTCTGTGGTAGAGCATGTGATGGGAGTAGGGTGTCAGCCATGTGGACGTAGCTCAGCAACACCAACAGGTGGAGGTATATGTGGACATGCAACAACTCATGACCGCTTCCGTAGTGGCAGTACCAGCACCAGCACTGCAGGGGCGGTACTGTCCACACCACAATGCAGCAGGCATCATGCATGTGGTCCTGGCCAGTCCCAACAGTGACACAGATCCAGTGGACAATTGTCATCATCAGGGGAGAGTACCATATCTGGGGTTCTGCCTGGTAGTGCCCGTGCAACCTCTGGCAGGCACAATTCTCATGTCTGTGGCTGGACATGGTGAACTATACACTCTGCCATGTATGGCCTGCAGCTGTCCAACAAAGTCTTGTATAGGGCAACCACATGCAGAAATGTGTGCATACATGCACACACACATCACCAACACAGCTAGGTCACCTCCATACCTACACACACCACGTCTGCACAGGACATTTAATAAACAACCCCCTAACACACACACATGATGTCAGCCAAATGGTTCAGCCTAGGCCTCTGGCAAACCCACAACACACCCTGTGCATATGATGATACCTGTGCCACATCCCTGTCATCCATACCATTGATGCAGGGACATGTTAATATGGTTCTGATGCACAGAGTGAATGTAACATGGTTTAGCAATGTGATGCTGTTTAACATGTTGTCAGCTGGAATGATTAATGCTTACACGTCAGGGTGTGTAGTTGTCCAGCCATGATGAAATATAGCTGCTAATCACACTGACTGACTGTGGTCTCCATAATGTATTCTGTTTGTGTTCTAGGTATGTGTATCAGCAGGATGTTGATATGCTGTTGTTTCCTACAAGGGGAGTGGCACTGTGGAGACACATTGACTGTGTCGTATCCAGGGTACAGCTGAACACAAGTAACAGGTCTGTATAACAGTTACTGCATGTGCCACATGGCTGATAAGCATGAGGGGTGTATACAGGTGAGTGCATGGTGGCTGATGTAAGCAGCTCTTCTACAGTGGACAATGGTACGTGTACTGGGTGGCACACATCAAATGTTTGTGAATAACACACACGCAGATGCTTTGGTGTTGATGCAATACACAGAGAATACTGTTTACATGGATGCACTTCATTTTGCAGTGAACTCATTTTGGCCTATGTAATTCCACCAAGACCAAACTGCCAAAACATCACAACAGTAAATAATCAGTCCGTCAGTTTAATGTCATTGACAATAGCACTGGCAGGGTATATGTCCCCTTCCCCAATGTAGTGCAATCCTGGAGTTGTTAAACATAGGTGTGCTGGTGTGGGTGGCACAGCCCCCCACTTTGGAAGGTGTGGGGTGGCGTAGAGTCACACATAGTGTGATGAACAACTACTTAACCTGTTAACATAAACTGTACAGTATAGCACCACACTAAGCAGGGGGATACACACAACAATAACTCCAATGTGGGTGGCAGTGCCCACAACAACCACACCCAACTATATATACCAACTCCAGTATCGCTGTACAGCTGTACAGTGGGGAAGAGGGCATTTACACATCCACTATTTTTTTTGATGGAATGAATTTCCACAAGATGATTGTTTTGAAATGTTACCTTTTGCCAGTTAGCTCTCGGACAAATGATCTCCTGGGACATATATTTTCTGCAAACTGAAGTAGATTCCTTCATATACACACATACTTACTTGGTAACACTGAGAGTAGAAACTCTATCTAGGTATTATTGCTACTAATGTGTTTGGCCTTAATTGCACACACCACAGAGTTTTTAGGGTGAGGTGTGTCCTGAGCTTCCTGTTAAATGAAGAACATCACCAGGCCTTGTACAGTATGGTAATGGGGGATGCACTGGGTGTTAATGAACAATACATAGTATGACATACTGTCAGACACACATTAACAAACACATACAGTCATAGGCACATTTGACAGATCTGGGTTTAGCAGTGGTAGCTACCTTGTCAGTGACTCCATACTGTTACAATGTTTTTGCACATAGCACATGCATCATTGGCTTGGATAGTGTAATCAGTTACCTGTATGGCCAATGGAGACAGCGGTCCTCATACAGTGGACCTTAGGACATGTACTGGGGGTACCATGGTGTAAAGACAGTATACCCAACACCCACACCCCACATTGGATATTGTACTCAGTGAAACCCATGATAATGCTCTGACATACCCACAATCACACATTGACCAGGACTGCAAAACAAACCCTTGTCTATCTAATCAGTGCTACTACAGGGATATGTATTTATTGCACATGCTATTGGGATAGTAGGGTGAGTGTCTGTCATGGCTCTCCTAATGTTAGCAACATCACCATCCCTTTATAATGTATGGCAATGTTTAGTGTATTTGGAGAATGTGGCCTCAGAATGCTGTCTCCTACAAATATGCACACTCAAACACAATTGCATACACACACACACACACACACACACACACACACACACACACACACACACACACACACACACACACACAAACATACTCACATTTGCCAGGGCTTAGAGGGTAACCCACACCTATCTACCTTTTTGTAGTACAGTGCTATGCTGGTACTGCAACTTCCAGGTAGCCCATATGGTGAAGAGTGTAACAAGGTACACTTAATGTGAATTGCAGCAGCGGCCCTTTCTAATTATAGCAATGGGGGGTGTAGTGAGTGAGAAGGCCTTCAGAGTATTTTCAACTACAAGTTTACAAACACACAGACACTGTTATTCTCAGTAAGGCACACTGACACATTTGTCAATACTGAGCTCCATAGGTGCAGGTGTTCTTAGGTGTGTACCAGGCTAATCTCCATGGAGAGGTGAGAAGAGTTGGGCATGTGTGGTACACTGGTATCATGCCACATGACATTTGTCAGCAGGCCATCTATCAACCGATGCCACTTGAGTGATCCCCAGGGTGACAGTTAAGTTCAACATCCAATCATCTGGTTTTCTCTTGCAAAGGGCCAGTGAGGTGCTCCAGTTGACATGTATGCAACATATATTGCATAACATGGCCAGTATCTGGGTTAGGGACCTGTACCCATGCATGTTCTGTTGACTGTAGTAGTCTGGTTGAGGTATCCATGGCATGCAATGCATACAGAGTGGGGTTTCCTAGCTGTGGCATTCGTAACACAGCTGGGCAGACATGTCAGTGTCAGTCAATCAGAGATTGCCTGTAAGCAACCAAGATGGATACCTGACATCTGCACATCTGTACAGAGGACAGACATAAATTAGCTATCACAGGTTATGCATTAGGATGAATGTTTTGACAGATAGACGTCTGACACTGATAGGTATGCCATTACTACATGACAGCAGTCCTCAATGACATGTCCTAAACACATGGTAGTCTACAGTTAATATCAACATATCAGATCAATATCCAATAGGAGATACTTAAAAACATACAGCTCAAACACCAAGAACATGATAGTCAGTACTCAGAGTCCAGCTTTGCATGTAGGGGTGTATGGTTCCAGTGCTATACTCTGCAATCTACTCTTACTTGGAAAAGCACTGTTAAAAGTAGTAATGTAATGATACAATACATGTAAGTGTAACTGCATATAACCTGGGATACTACCCATGTATAACATACATACAAAGGGAAAAGATTGTGGTACTAACCATGTATACTCAGGTGTCTCATACAGTATACTCACACCCCTTGCTACTGTAATGACAGCACATAGAAGCATGTTATGTACATGGAATTAAATACACTTATTAAAGATGTCATTACCTTGTTATTTTATCAGACTGGAATGTGATCAATGGTTACCAGGGCTGACCTATGCTTAGCAGGTGTAAGCACTGCTTAAACATAAATGCTAAGCAGATTTGCGCACTGGTAAGCGAAACCTACACGGTGTAAGTGCATGTTTGTTTAACCATACATTAGCACCTCTTACCGTCATGCAAACCCAAGCAAACCCACTTACAACTGCTTAAAAGTGCATCAATCACTCTGTATCCCACAGCCCGTGTTTTGCTCAGCAACAAAATAATCAACCATTGTAGGTCTTGAACCCAGGACCTCCTTGACTAATATTAAAGCACTTAACCACTAAGCCATTTAAGCAGCAAAAATGACTGTTGCTTTTTCAAATATATCATTCAGTACACGTACTGAATAGTAGTGAACAACTGCTTTGACTACTACGATTGTTTATTACTTGTTAGTGAAAATAGTGTTGAATCAGTCATGTTTTTATATCTAAATATACACATATCAGATAAATATGGTGGGATGCATCCGAGAAGGTAAATACAACACTCATGTTTACACTTAATGATATAGATAAACACACATACATATATATATATATATATATATATATATATATATATATATATATATATATATATATGCATAACATTTTCCCATAACATGTAGTGGAGCCATACCTCAGCACCATAACTCTCAACCTTTTAGTGCAAGGGAACATAATGTAAATATTGCAGTTATAAATGTAGAATGTTACTACAGTAACAGGGGTTGTGTCAACAGACATGTTGTGTAGAAAAGCTCTTCTGAAACTGACATGTATGCCATCAGTTACTGACAGACATCTTAAAATCATCATAGTAAAGTACCACACAAATCACAGTAATGATCCCATGGAATACAGCAGAAATATGACCAATAAACATGGACAGTCTGAAACAATCTGGTCAGTCCAGAAGTATACACAGAACTCCTTCATGAAAGATGTGTGTACCAAGCCTGACAAAGGAGATGTTTACAGCCATGAAAATGGGGATATATCACAAATACTGGAGCAGACAAGCTCCCAATGTTGATGCATTCACAGCCATCTGTCTATCCTAACATATATTAAGTGGAGGAGCAGAGGTCCCAAGCCCACATACTTCCCATTAGTTAGTGACATACATCTTCACAGCATCCCACTGCTTTTCAGAAATACACAACATGTATGGTGGCCAGGCAACAGTACATCTGACAAATATCTGGACATAACATCACACTAGGTAAATATACTGAGCTGCTAGGCATGTCACCAAGCACTGTCTAAATTACAGGTAGACTGCCACAAAACTAACCAAAGTTTCCTATGGGGGAATACACATGTAATTACAAATATAGCAGGCACTGCAGGCATGTAACAGCACGGAGTAACAGACACCATGTGAAAGTGCATATCCACAACCAATCTAAACACAGTCACAGTCACATTGTGGTAAGCATAATTGATAGTACAGTATATGGACTGTGTGAACAAAACCATCCTCATATTTGCCACTCACACACTAGCCCTACATATTCTGGCAAATTCACAGTGTAGTCTGATGCGTGACTGTGGTATAGGATATATCTTAGTCTGGCCCTACTAACATATATGCTGAGAGGGTACCATGAACTGAAGCAGCATGCAATGTCAGATAGAACAGGATCAAGAACACTGACATCTACCCCAGTTTGTATACAGGCCAAATAACATATTCACAACACACTGCTACACAATACTGACACTCTGTCAACAATCACCATAAGTACACAGACCTCACTACCATACAGACTATAACAGAATTTCCAGGTTTTGTCCTCAAATATAAGGCCTCCTATACATAACATGTCTGGCAGTCTGATATATCACTGGGTTGATATCAGGAATTATGTCAGTAAATAATGATATACTGTACATATGCACCTCTTACTGCATGACATATGATCAAAGGGTGACAGACTTGGGAGACAGGCACAAACACATGGCCCATATTGACATATTGCTGTGGTAAGCTGAGAAAATTGCTGGTGTAACAGGGTTTGTTGTGACATATCTCTTCTAAGGGATATGAAGTCAGTAACGCTCATGGATGTCACCATTTACTGACCGCAGTCATGAGAGTATGCTACTGCATTTCTAAAGACAGAAAATGTGTGAGTAACACACCGCATATATTACTCCAAACTCTGGCCAGTCTGCAGATAGCCCTACAGGTGAGAGTTTCCTCAACCACATAACACTGTCATGCCAGACTTTAAATCATGCAGAACAGCCATATCCACACAAACCCTGTTAAACCAACACTACTTCAAATGTAGAACAGCAATACTTACATTCTTTCCCCATGTCTGAACCATCTCCCTCCAGTTTGTTGGCCTGTATCCACGTTTGTTGTAAGGGGTATTTCCAACTACCCTCTGTGATGCTGTTTGTCAGACACCCACATGAAGTCCTGCTCACAGTATAAGAAATGGGCAAACACCTGCATGAAGTGCTTAGGTATAGGGTGTATTTCCATGCAATTGGCTGTAGGAATGATACCACAGCTGTTCCACATGCAATTAGCAAGTGGGGGACTCCAATTTGTGCACAAACCATCAGCTGATCATGAGCATTACCTACAAAAGTCAAGCTGCTGCCTGTGCAAAACAAATGTATTTCTCTACATCTACCAGAGTGGGAGAGAGAGAGACAGAGACAGAGACAGAGAGAAAGAGAGAAAGTAAGAAAGGAAGAGAGAAAGAGCCAAGCATTTTTGTGTATGATCCATGGGTGGAGTGTGGTCTCTGGGTATTATAACGGTTGCCTATATTGTTTACTAATCCATACTGTCACATAGTAATTGCACATGGCAGTACACATTTATGGTTGTGGATTGTCTACAACAACCTCCACAGTGTTTGACAACTGTTGGCCTTGTAATGTGGACATTGGGACATATAGGTCCTCAATAAAATAATGTAGCAAAAACCAGCCTGCAATGGATCCTGTCATTTACACAGTCACCCCAACACACATACACACTTACAAGTACCGAGTTTCAAACCCCTATCTGGCTATCGCATGCACCATGGAGCTTACAGATTGTAGAGCTGTCCAAAGGTATCCTTGAAGGTGACTGTCAACAGCAGCAGTGCTAAAGGAGGGGTAAGCGATGTGTAGTAAGTGTGAATGTCCACAAAATCAGATGTTAACAAAGACACACACACTCTTTCACACAAACACACACATTATCACAGTTGTTAAGACCCGGACTAGAACTCCTTCCTAACTAGTTTATCATACTACAGTATTACACCATTATCACAAGCACCACGGAGCTTATAGGCCTGAAACTTGGCCAAAGGTTTATTTCAAGGTGATTGACATCAGCAGACTTGCTAAAGTAGGGTAATGGGAGGTGTAGCGAGTGTGAATGGCCTCAAAATCATTCATCTCCATACACACAGTTTCCATGGCTGGTACTAGAACTCTTATTTAATGGGATTTTTACACTATAGTATTACATGCATATCACAAGCACCACATAGCATTTTGGGCTGATATTTGGCCAGCGGGTTATTTCAAGGTGACTGACATCAGCAGGAGTGCTAACATGGGCAATGGGAAGTGCAGTGTGTGTGCGAATGGGCCATAAATCATTCCTCTGGAAACACACACACACACACACACACACACACACACACACACACACACACACACACACACACTTAGTCACCCACAGTTTTACATTTGACAGGACTGGGTATACAAATTCTAGATGAATACTGATTTGCACTATCATGTTACACAGTTATCACAAGCACCACAGACACTATAGGATTGAGGGCTACCAAAAAGAATGTCTGCAGTGATTGACATCAGCACATCATGTGATATCAGCCAATTGGATGTGTGGTGGGTGGGACAGGCCTCGTAATAAAATTCTATCTGTCACTGTCTGTCTCTCTCTTCCCCACATCTCCGTGTGTGTGTATGTTTGACATATAATAATGTGTTGGCCTTGGATATGTGTGAGTATTCCTATCCAATATGTGTGCAAAGCATGAATGGTGTACAATTTGATGTGTGTGCACAGACATCTGCAAATAACAAATATGTATAGTCCACTGTGTTGTCAAACATGGGCTTCATTTCTCGAAGTGTAGGAGCATGCCCAGTATGACCTTCTGTATTGATTGTGTGGATCCATTCCAGGTAGGGTTGTACTCCAGTCCAGGGTTTGGTGTTCTACACCTACAGCTAGCAACCTGTTTCTGCAGTATATCTGTAGATAGGTTGGCAATATGGAGTCATAATGGGCAACAGATAGTGGGATACTGTAACTATTGCTATCTGTGCTGCCTGTGTTACATGGTTGGTGTTAGCACAGATATTCAGACATATGTACTGTTTTACACTGTGATGTATTATGTCATCAACTACTGACAGATATACTTATTTGCTCACAGTTATTTCCTGGGAAATACAAGATGAATAAAGCTGTGTCCAGTATTGTGGTCTACAGCCTACAAATTCTTGCACACTCATGCCATTGTGGAGGGGTAGCTGCAGACACTTGCTGATGGGTCTGTGTAAATGGTCTAGCACCTTGGTACTATGGTGGCTGAGGATCCCCTTCTTGCATATATATCAACTTAACAGAATGGCCATATCCTGCAGGGCTAATATATCTGGGCAGTTCCCCTTCACATTGTGGTTTACGAGAAGGTTTGTAGCCACCTATTACTGGGTTTGCAGGCAGGCATAGTATGGGCACACATCAGAGTTTCAGACTTCACACACTCCATGACGTCCATGTTTCTACACCCCTCCACTCTGTTATTCTGTCCTCTTCCTAACATTATGCGAGTTATATCTGAGAAGTATTCCTATAGTTGGCCCTTCATCCCAGCGGTATTTAGGGGTGGGCCCACAGTTCATGCCATAGGACATAGTGGGCATCCTACTGGAATTTGTCAACATGGCCTTGCATTTGTGTTCTGTTGACTGCGTTATGTTGTTAGTTGGGACCCCATGAGATACCATACACTGGCACTACGGGTGAGGCACAGGCCTTTGACAGAGGACTGTAGGCCATTTGGAAGTGATGCAGGCCATCTGTAGCAGGCCAGTGCATTCTGTCACTCCTACATTCCCAGATTGTGAGCCATTGGATTCCCCTGGGGTGACAGGGTAAGTGTGGGAGGTGTTAATGGCAATAGTTCCTGTCCATGTTAATCCATTGGTCTGGATTCAGGGAGGGTGCTGCTTACAGCTACAGACACACCTGCATGGGACACCTCTTAAGCATGCTGCATTCTGTGAGTATTCCAATACAGAAGTGGGGTCATACTGTACTCATTACCAACAGAAAGGATATGACCTGTGATAAACCTATGGCTGATGGTGGGGTGAGTTGAGTGCATGTGTGATATGAAAGCTACTTGCAGATGACTCACAGATATACCTGGAACATTCCCCTTATGCTGCCTTGTGTGGGAATATAGGCAGTCTCTCATTACTTCATAACTGTGCCTTTTGTGGTCTGCCAGTGACTGGCCATACTACATCAGTATTCCATACTACACAAACAACTAATGTGCTGATAACCTGTATGTACAATTTCAAAGTTGTGTGCAGTTGACAGTTACATTTTATGTACTCTGTCTAGGGTACTTCCACCTGTGTACTGTGTGTTTGTCTGGGCCTACATTCATGGCATGTCCATCTTTCAGATGGTGACAAATATTGACATCTGGACAGTGAGTATGGACGACTGCTGACATGGGTATTGCTGAGAAGCATTGTGGTTGGCACTGCAGTTGACCTGCCATCCACAGTCCTGCCCATAGGCCACCAAGACACAACCCTCCATGCCTACATGCTGACCACTTCCAGACAATATTGAACACACAACAACCTAACCCATGGACCCTTGCATATTGTACACATGTAACTATCTATGCTGTAGATTGGGCCAGTTCGGGTAATCTGTGCTCCACTGTTATTACACCTCACACTTACATGTTACTGCATTTCTACATAGGATTGTGGGGGGGAAGAGGCGGCGGCATACCTGACGACTTTAAACATTTGCTATGACTGTACTGGTATTTCAGGTACTCTGGTGGCTTCCATTTCATTTTGTATTCTGATCTATCATACAGACTGGAGGCATATCAGTAGAGTACAGATCTTAGGTTTTATTGACCTAAATTTTAGGTTCAGACTTCTTACCATTCAGAACTAACATAGAACTGCCAGACCAGTTGTAGTCTGTCTGTGTAGGTCTGGAAGGGGGCTGTTTATCATTGCCATCAATTGGAGGCCTTAGCCCAGTCTTTCATCTATACTTGTCCTGCTGGCTGAGGCTGGTGGTGGGTATGTGAGCCTCACTGACATGCATGTATGTGTCCTATGGACACACATTTGGGCCACCACATGTATTGCAGTGGGATCTGTCACCTTGTCTAGTATTGCCTAATAAGCTGACACCAGTATTTGTAATGGATTTCATGCTGCCTATATAGGTGTCCACTGTCTGCTACCATCCCATTCAGCCACCCGATTCCCTTGCATGCTCACGTCCACACCATAGATACAACTATCAGAAGCAACTTAACCTAGACCTTTTCCAAACAGAACTGAAACAATGTAATTTGTCACCATTAAAATCTCTCCCTCTAAATGAAGCAGTAGAATACTTCAATTCCACATTCTTAACCATCCTAGATGACCACGCACCAACTCGCTCTATTAGAACCAAAGCTAAACCAGCCCCTTGGCTCTCTAACAATACTAGGCAAAAAATCCTTCTCAGAAACAAATCCTGGGCAAAATGGCGTACTACTAAGAATCCGACAGACCAACAAACCTTTAGAGAACATAGAAATATTACAAAAAAAGCCATCCTGTTAGACAAAAAGAACTTTTATCTCCAATTACAGCAAACCTCCTACATGGAACCTAGAACATTTTGGACTAGTATTAACAATCTTCTATTCCCAGGCCAATCTATCACACCCAACCCACAAGGCTCAAACCCTGAGAATACCACACAAACAGCTAATGCCTTTAATTGTTTCTTCACAGACGCCATCCAAACTCTTGCCAGCCACCTATCTCCTGATACCTCAAATCTGCTTACTTCTTCTACAAACCTACCCCCATTATTTCATTTACAACCAGTATCTACTTCCTTTATTTCCTCCCTTCTCCAAAAATTAAAACCTACCACCCCCTCAGCTGACAAACTCCCAGCAGAATTCCTGCAAAAAGGAGCTAAAGCCATTGTCTATCCCATTTCCATTCTGATAAATAGATCCATAAGTGAAGGAACTATCCCATCTATCTGGAAAATTTCTTATATCATCCCACTACATAAAGGGGGGAACTCCAATGACTTTTCTAACATTTGTCCCATAGCTCTACTATCCTCTACTGCAAATCTTATGGAAAAGTGCATCCATAAACAACTACTTAACCACCTTCTCCATAACAACCTACTTGCCAACTGTCAACATGGATTCAGACCTTTCCACAGTACCACCACTGCCCTGGTATCCTCCACAAACTGCATCAACAAAAACCGCAACAAAAATATTCTTTCATCTGCAGTCTTCACTGACTTATCTAAAGCTTTTGACATGGTTAATCACCAACTATTTCTACACATACTGAATTCTCTTTCACTTGATCCTCTATGTATGAATTGGTTCACATCTTACCTAGAAAACCAACAGCAGGCTGTACTCTGGCAAAATAAACCATCTAATCACCTTTCTATCTCCCTCAGGGTCCCACAGGACTCCATATTAGGCCCACTCCTATTTTCCATTTATTTCAATGACCTGCAATCAGCTATTCCATACTCCACCTGCATTCAATATGCAGATGACTCTACTATAATCTGTTCAGCCACCTCTCAAAGTGAACTTCAGTCTCTTACCCAAAAAGCTTTCAACACTGTAGAACAGTGGTTCTCACACCGCTGCCTCCTCCTAAACATCAAGAAAACTAAACTGTTACTCTTCACACCAACCCAAAAGTCCACCTCTTTACATTTCACTCTCACTTCCAACAACGGTACTCTTATTTCTCCTGACCCAACCACTAAACTGTTAGGAAGAACAATAGACAACAATCTCAACTTTGATACTCACATAAACACCACAATAAAATTAGTTAACAAAAAACTAGGATCCCTTTACAGAATTAAACCCTATCTTACACCAGTAGCTAGGATCACCATAGCCAAAACTCACCTAATCTCCACTCTACTCTATGCTTCTCCTAAATACACCAATCTCTCTAAAAACAACCTCAACAAACTAACTACATCCTATAATAATATTGCTAAATTTGCTACAGGCTCTCCTTTTAGAACCCATCACTGTTTGAATCTAAGACAACTAGACTGGCTAGAATTTCTTAACCAGCTTCAATTTCACCAGCTTGCTTTAGCCCACAAGACCCTGTATCACCCCACCAACACCCCAATACTCTCTAGCCTCGTTACACCTTATAATAATCTCAAAAATCTATGCTCCTCAAACAAACTGCTGATCAATACTACCAAACCCAACAACTCAGCAGGTGACTCCTTGTTCTCTAACTCTGTTGGAAAACTATGGAAGAAACTCCCCTCTGAAATCACATCTCTGACTTCTCTCTCACTTTTTAAAAGGAATCTAAAACTATATCTCAATAAACACTGGCTATGCTCCTGTACTAACCCTGACTAACTCTTTTCCTATTCATTAATTCTCACCCTACATCCTTTGTTATCTTCCCTTTATGTTTCAATATACTATATCATTGCATATAAAATTTATGTATATATGTATATTGCACCTTCTCACAAAATCACTATGAGTATTATAATTTGTACTTCTTGTGTGAAAAAAAAACACATTCATGTTTTTATGTAACAATTGCTGTTTTTATAATATCTGTCATAACTTCTATATTAGCTTTGTATGATTTCTTGGAGCTTTTCTTCCCTGGCTTCTACTGAAAATGGACATGTATCCAGCTAGACTATCCCGGTCAACAAAAGTAAAATAAATAAAAATAAATAAATAAAAAATAATATTCCATTCAGCAATTGATAGGAAGAGTGACTTACCTTGTGGATGTGCCAGTATTGAGGACGGTGCTGAAGGGCTGACTATGTCAGATGCACATAGTACACTCCCTATACATGGTAAAGCACAGGTAGTGTCATGTTTGGCATCCTTTATACTGTATGTGCGAGTCAGAGAGAGGTGTCATTCCCTGAGTCCCTAACGTGTCAGTGTATGCGCTATGCATTGCCTCTTTGCCAAGGCCTGGGAATATTGGCCATGCCTCCTTCTGCCTACATGGTACATGGGCAGGCTCAGGTAGTTCCTCCTCTGAGTCCCTCTGTGATGACTTTGGCAATGATGGGGTCTGTGTGGCCTTGCCCTGTGCTGTTCCTGCTGCAGCTGTTTCAACAGGATTATATTGTGTAGCATGGTACATACTATGACCATTTGTGTACATGTAGCTGGAGAGTACTGCAAGGCCCCACCAGATATGTCCAGGCAGGGGAACTGTGACTTGAGCATCCCAAACACATGCTCTATTATGATTCTGGTTTGTGCGTGTGCCTTGTTATGGAGTTCTTGTTCAGGTGTGTGTGCATTTCTGAGGGGTGTCATCAGCCACGACCCCAGTGCCTAGCCAGCATCCCCCACTAGGTGGCCATATGGGATGTCCCCACTGACAAATGCCTGGTAGAGCTTTGACATATGCCAGATGTGGAAGTTGTGATAGCTTCCAGGGCTGCCAGCACACACATTCAAGATAATCCCCTGGGCATTGCACATGACCTGGCAGTTGATGGAGGGGAAGCCCTTGCGGTTTATGTAGACCCTACCCCGCTTGCTGGGTGGTGCTTTAATGTGTATCTGCGTGCAGGCTATAGCACCCACTACCTCAGGGTATTCTGCTATTTGGCAGAAGAGATGCGTATTGCTGGTCAATACCTCATGGGTGTTGAGGAAATATATGTGCTCACTGGCATGTGCTGACATGGCATCCAGGAAGTTGGAGTACCCTGGATGCTGATGCCTGTGAGATCCCCATGATATCTCCAGTTACCCTTTGGAAGGTACCTGTGGCTAGTATTCTTAAGCTTACATATACCTTTGTATCCACTGGGATGGGTTCCCCACTGTTGGTTCTGTGTGTGAGGCGTGGCCAGCACAGCTCAACAATTTGCTGTAGAATGTCCCTCTCCACCCTATTCAGCTCCACTATCTCCAGCTCATGTAGCCCCTGGTAAGTTACCTTGGGTCTGTACACTCTTCTCCTTCTCCTCACTGTGGGTTGGTCATCAGCATTCACATCCTCACCACCCTCAGCCTCTTGCACATATTGATGTATGAGAGCAACAGCAGCCCCTAACATTTTGTTAGTTTTGTCAGGTAAAATTTCCCCATCTGTGTGCACCGGTGGTGTGGTGTTTGTGGGAAAAACCAGACTGGAAGGTTTTTGCATAGTTTATGGTAGTGTGCTAGGCTGTTCCATGTGTAATTGGCTGATTCTGATACATTTCACCTACCAGCTATGCTAGTTCTCCTTGATTGCCTTTCTACTGCTGTTTTCCCTTCCCATTGCCTTCCTGTTTAAGCTGCGGGGTGCAGGGTGCATACCCAGTGCTCAGATATGAACAGAGCTGCTATTTCCTGTTTTTTTTTTTTTTTTTTTTTTTTGTTTAAAACCTGGAGCATGGTGTGCAGACCTGTTTAGGCAATGTAAATACTGTTAGGAAGCCTCAGACACACCCCCTTCTTTATCTGTGCCTAGCTAAGGGCAAATATGGGCCACAGAGCTCCAATAAGCTTACAGCATAAATGACACTCCCCCTTATAAGGTCATCCACCTTTTAGACGTATACAATGGTGTTGCTGCACCTACACGGTTGGGTGCAAGCTAACACTGAGAAGAAAATCTTTGATTCAGTATCAGTCCCCTCATTTGCATAAAACAGAATGCTAATTCCTAGTTATTACGCTAACACTGAGACTTCCCCCTTAGCAACAACTATTCCCTGGTATTGTTGTCTTATGCATGCTACTGACTATTATGGCAAAATGCTGATTTGGGTTTAAAAGCTTATTTTCACCTTTTTTTCTTATTTTCTGGCCGATCCCGTTTGCGCACTGCTGCCCTACGCTTAAACATCTGAGATCGGCCAAAATAATTTTTGAACTATTTCTCATGTCAATGGCAATATGTTTGGCCATTAGCATGCCTACTACATTGAATACATGCTTTCTTTCAAGCTGTCATGCCTCCATTCTGTAATTGGCAGAAATGTATTCGGTAAGTAACCGAATATTTTTCTGCAGGTAACACTATTCCTGTACAGACACCTGCCTGCTTCCTGGATCACTAATTCACCTCATTTGCATGTTTTTCACCAGAAAATGAGGTAATTAGCATATAGCAGTGGTGTCGATGCAGGAATAGTGTAGGCGCGCTTGTGCACGTCTTGGTAGCTCAATCCTGGATCGCTCAGCAGTCATATTGCATGCAGCAGCTCTTGCACTTTTCCTGCACTCCATGCAGTGCTTGCTGAATTTGGCTGTAGGTGTTCTCCTATTTATATATATATATATTTTTTTAGTTATTATGGACATTATATATAGTTTATTTGTTTTTTTCTTTTTACAATACTGTTAAGTTATTGTGCTATAAAACGAATAAAAAAATTGTAAAAAAAATGCTGAGTGCTGACAAGCTGACTAAAAAGACCAAAAACACAGGAGAAGAACAAATCTCAAAAATCACTCTACTCCTCAAAATTTATTTTTGCTGGAGGGTTGGGGCAAGCTCCCCCTGAACCCTCTGCATATGTGGGCAAATTGCCTACACCCACTTGAACACCTCAGAGTAAAGGGAATGTCCTGAGAAATGGCATTTTTGACTTAGTATAGGCAAGTACTTTCTTTTAGCCATTCAATCTGTCTTTTGTGATTTGCTTTAGCGAGTCTTGACATTTTAATTGTCACCAAGAAATTTGTTGCTGACTTTTCAGACAACACTCGTCACTGAGTAGATCTAAAGAAAATTGACTTGTCAGAACTCCAAAATACCCTAATTATCTCTCATCTAATGGTCATGCATAACATTGTGAAAACAATGGGACAAATATTATGCCTTTAAAAGCACTGTATAAATCCAAAGCTCAAATAGGCCTCATAAATCTCAAAATCAAAATAGAGTACTTTTAGGAAAATCTAACAGTCATACTGAAGACTCACTTTACTCTGTGTTTAAGGTTAAAATACAGACTTTCACCTCTTCTAATTGTGGTGCCAGGAGTGATGCCAGGATAGGGAAAACATAAGATATGTACTTACCAGAATATTAAAGTGAGGTGGCATCCGACCAGACAACCGACTAGTCTCCTTGGAACCTTTTCCTGCAGCAGCAACTCTATGAGCTCAGCCTCCTCATTTACCCTATAGGTACTTGCACCCATGTGAATCTCCAGATCAAGTGAAAGTTCATAGGTAGGTTCATAGGTAGGTACTAGGTTATCGGCCCTAGGGCCTATATAAGTCTAGCCAAAAAGCTACCCTGGCTTTCGCCACCCAAGAAAATTATTTTCCTGTGCCCCTGTCGAGCAGAGCTACAGAGGTGATCCCGGGGTGAATTTCCTATTTCCCATCCAATCACCAAGATTTTTCTTGAGAAGGGCTAATGAGGAGCTTTGTTTGATATAGATAGGTAGTTTGTTCCAGAGTATGGGAAGTCTCTGGGACAGGAATCTATCCCTCCAGCATGTTCTGTTTATTGTAACATGTGACTTACAAGCTTACATCCCATAATAACCATGATGTCACCTGAAGGAAGCTATATATCCCAAGGGACCCATGAAGCCTAAGAAAAGTCTGATGCTCCTTTAGAACCTTCTTGAGCTGAATCTAACAATCTAATTAAAACATGACTTGCATATTTAGTCCGGTCCTGTCTGTACATTGGAATTGGTGGACAGAATCTCCAGCAGATGAAAGGTGAACTAAGACAGTATGCCTTTTAGTGGAGTATCCAAGGAAGTCCTGAGCTCTGAACAGGATATCTAAGGTGTAATGTTTGGCAAAGCTATGTATGGTAGCCTTAGTAGCAACAGCACATATGTCTTCTTTTGGCAAGTTTCAGAAAAAGGCTATAGACATAGCATTATGTACTGTGGTGGTGGTGCTGCGGTAGCGTTGTCACCTCACAGGAAGACGTTGTCCTGTTCGATTCTCAGCTAAAGCATCTTCTGTGTGGAGACATGCATGAATGGGCGTACCTTCGTTGAAGGTTGTGCGTCAGGGCTGGCAACTCGGTACGTAAAAATCTACTCCCAATCATTAGCGGACCGGAGTTCCACTGTGGCGACCCCTAACCGGGAAAAGCCGAAAGATACAACAGCAACATGAACACTGGCAGAACTTGCTTTTAGTCTAGATGACAGAGACCTGCCACTGGAAGAATAACTGAGGCTAATGAAGTTAGACATTCATTTGGATAAAGTTTAGTTACTTTGTGACCTTTTAGTGTTTGAAAAGCAGATAAATAATTTTTCATGTTTCCTAAATATTTGTGTTCTACAAAGATAACAATCTGAGCTGTCTGTGTACATCTGAGAGATGCAGCTGATATGGTTAGTCCTCAGTGTCAGTCTATCTTTATGAACAATTGTGTATGGAAATTTAGATGACAAGGCTTGGAGCTCTGAATCTCATTTGCAGATGTAATGGATAACAAAGGAGGAATTTTATGACAAGAACTTAATATTAATGGTGCCAGAAGGCTGAAAGGGAAACAATATAAGTTTCTCCAGAACAAAATTTAAATCCCATGGGGGCCAGGTGCACAAAAATTGGTCTATAGTAAAACATTCCTTTCAATTAAGTTTTACATAGGTTGGATGAGGCTAAGGATGCAGAAGAGAACCTTTTGTGATAAGATATGGCAGTTAGATTAACTTTCACTGAGGAATAAGTAGGACCTTTCTTAAATATGTCTGCTTGACAGTTAACACTTAAGACACAGTGACTGAGAAAGGATCAATGTGTTATTGACTTTGCTTGACAGAAAACTTTTTCCACTTTCCTTTATAAATCTTTCTAGTAGAGGGTCTTCATGAAGCAGCAATCAAACTGACCATTTCAGAAGTGAGCAAAGGGTCCCTGGTTATCAGTGGAAGTGAAGAAATCATGTGGTTAAGTGAAGGGATTGGATGCCTGGGTGAGGCTGCCCAGATGGATGGGACAGCACACGATTGTGGTGAGGATAGAGTATGAACATTGTCTTTAGAAATGGCCACAGCAGAAGCAGCTAAATCTTGCAGAGTCAGGATGGGGCTATGACAGTGACACTGCCTCTGCACATTTTGGCTTTCTGAAAGAATCCAGTGATGCATGAAAATGGGGACAAATGCATATAGGAGACCAGGGTCCAAATGTGGCAGGATGCATGTATTGGAAACAGTCCTGGGGACAATGAAGAAAAAACTGTCACATTTAGTGTTTAATGCTGAAGCAAACAGATCACAACAGAGTCTGCCTTGTTTCTGGAAAAATACTACGGAATCATTGATTGACCATTCTTTGGTGGCAAGTTCTGGCTGCTCTGCCTGTCCTTTATCACATTGGAAGTCCCTGACATATGCATTGCCATGAAAAGACAATGTGACGTTACAGCCCATTCCAAAGCCCTCATTGCTTTTATGCATAGGGGCTAGATCAGATTTCTCCTGGCCATCCTCCTCCATGCCACTGCCATGTTGTCTGAGTGAATGGACGATGTACCGTGGGGAGCAAGTTCTGAAATGCCCTGCAATACTATGAGAGTTCATCTCATCTCCAAAACACTAATATATATAATTGGAGGTCTTGTGGAGTCCACATTCCAAGAAGTGTCCTGTTGAGATAAAGACCCCAGTAAGAATACATCCATCATTATTGTGGTGTTGTGAATAGGTTGGATGAAGGAGGTTTTGTACCTTGATTCCGTGGATTTGACCATACAGATAGGTGTTTGATCAAACGTTTGAAAGCCTTTTTGTATGTGACATGAGTTATATTGCTTGATTCCACTGAATCCTGATAATCACTGTAGGACCCTCATGTTGAACCTACCATGTGGAACTGTCTGAACTGAAGCTCCCATAATACCCATCACCCTGAGAACTGCAGCTGCACTGAGACCCTGATTGTTTGATAGTTCTAAGATTGCCTGAATAATGGTGCAGATCCTGTCAGTTGGCAGTCTAGCTTTCTGGTTCACTGTATCCAACTGGCAGTCATAAAGCATTAGGGACTGTAAGGGATCCCAATGAGACTATACTAGATTGACCATAATCCCAAAGATAGATCTAGGTGGAAGAAATATTGCCTTGCTGTAATAAGAGTTCCCACAGAAGGTGCCAAGATGAGCAAGTCATCTAGGTAAGGAAGGCTCTTGCCCCTAACAGATGTATGTAGCTATGACTGGAGACATGCATTTCATGAACACCTACTGGGGGCTCTGGTGAGGCCAAATGTCATGGGTCTGAGTTGTAATACTGTGCCACAATGAAAGCTGTGGGGAATTACAGATTTCTACCAGCTTTCCTTGACATTTGAGAGTGTGTGAGAGAGAGAGAGAGAGAGAGTGTGTGTGTGTGTGTGTGTGTGTGTGTGTGTGTGTGTGTGTGTAAGTAATAATTTGTGTGAAAGGAAGTTCCCATGAGTAAGGAGCACTGGAAGACACTGTTTCACAGGCAGAATGATCAGAAGGGGACCTGGAGTGCTAAGTTAAGGATGTGGATTTGAAGCTGGCCTGTGTGCAGTACAACCTAGTTGTGTATGTTATGGCACTGGTGTCATCAATCTGTCCCATTTTAGGTATCATTGGTAGAATCTAAACCTCATCCATCCACCTGCTTATATCATACTAGGGAGGCATTGGTGGGATTGAAACCCCATGCATTCTACTGTTTGGAAATATATTAAGTGGCTGTGGGGGACTTCAAATCCCATCCGTACCAATCATTCATCACACTGATATACAGTATATATATATATATATATATATATATATATATATATATATATATATATATGTATATATATATATTTATATAAAATGGAATCAACAACATTTTTTAAGAAATTAAGAAACTACCCAACAGCTTATTAGAAATGCTCATGTACACAGATATTAGAAGAATTTACTACAAATCAAATTGGTGTATTTTATGTTTTGAGTCTTAAAATGTCCTTATTTCACATTAAGCACATACAAGTAAGCACATTCCTACACTTGTACCAGATTGCTAATTTTGCTTTTGTTTTATTAATAATCTTCCCTCTATATGGATTTTTGTCTTAACGTTTTTTATTTATTTCAGTTTGTTAACCAGGGAAGAGGACTGATTAAAGATCCTTTTCAGCCATGACCTGGGTACAGTAGTGCATTACAAATAACAAAGTAACAGGTATATGTAGCTTGTGTGTGTGTGTGTGTGTGTGTGTGTGTGTGTGTGTGTGTGTGTGTGTGTGTGTGTTTGTGTGTGACAAAGGAAGCACAAAACTGATAAAAAGGCAGTTAGCACACAATGGTAATTTACACATGGAAATATTTGCACTTATTAGTCAGCAGTGCACAGTTAAGAGAAAACAAAGTAAATGTATAATGCAGAGGATTAGAACCTGTGGGAAGCAATGGCTATTTAATTTATGTGGAAATATTTGCAATTTCTAACAACATCATCTCGGAAACATGAGCATTTCAATTTGTTCTTGAATGCATTGTGTGTTTAATTGCATGATTTCAGCTGGTCCCTGATTGCAGGTGTTTGTCCATAGCTTACTAAATGCTTTGTCTCCTATGCTGGTTTTGAATTGTAGTCTTATTGGAATTAGTCCTTTATCTTGACTGTTTTTCATTGTGTAGCTGACTTAATGACCTCTGCATAATATAGTATCTCAGTTGTTATAGCAGTGGTTATAATTATAAATAGCTGTAAGTAGTGTGTGTGTGTGTGTGTGTGTGTGTGTGTGTGTGTGTGTGTGTGTGTGTGTGTGTGTGTGTGCATTTATATAGATAGATAAATATAGATATAGTAAGTTAGCTTGTATATGTTATATCTGCAATTAATGCCTATGTCATCATTTTCAACTTATTTTCTTATTGCTTAACATCAATGTGTCTATATGTACATCTACCTATCTATGTAGAATCTCCATATGGGGAAATGATAAAAATCAGTAAGCAGAGGTGAGTAGTATTGCTGGAACTGAATTCATCCTCAGGTCTTAGTGAGTACCTTTACAAGGTGGACCATGTTTCTTCTTTACCAAATCTTACCAAAACAACAGTGATACATAGCCTGTATTTTATATAGCATATGTCATGGACAGAAGTAGGTTAAAAATAAGGAAGATAGCTGGGTGCACAAGTCCCAGGATAAAAAGTGCCCAATCCTGGTAGGCACACTGGAGTCAGGACTGGAAACAAAATGGCAGTGTAGAATCCTCAAGACAGGGAAATATTCCTACAATGAGGCTGGGCCAGACTTATGGGGAGGGTGCCCCCCCCCCCCCATTGTAGAAGGAAGTAGTAGCCCACAAAAAACACAAAAACTGATAGGGCAAAAAGGAGCCATAAAGATGACAGAGTGGACTATTTTGGATAAGAAGGAAATTATCTATTGTTAGTATTATGCTGGAAGCTCAGAATTTCCAGACAGAAGATATACAAAAACATTAAAAGAGAAATTATACAAAAGAAAAAAACTTGCACAAGAAAAAATGTCAAAGGCTTCAAATGCAAATTTGAGTTAATTAATACAACAAATTAATGAAAAACAGTATATAGACCAAGAAACCTTTGGCTGTTTGCAAAAAGAAGTGACTGAGAAAGGATAAAAATATAAAGAACAAAATCTAGAGATTTTTGAAAGGTATAAAACAGATATATGGTCATAAAAAAGAAAAATAGATCTGATATAGTGCAATATTTATGCAAATGAGAAAGTCAAATTAATTAATTCAAAAAAGCAGCCCCAAAGATATTCAAACAAAAATACAGGCAAAGGCAACAAGATCTAGAAAATTTCACAATATAAAAAATTGGATCACAAAGGAGGGGGTCATAGAAGAGAAGATTAGTAAGGTAGACATTCAAAAAATAGAAGTGAAGTTTTAGAATACCTGCAAAGTGAATGTATTTAGTGTGGAAAGTCTAACACAGGTTACATCACAGTATGATGGAACGAGTCCCCCAAGTAAGGAGAAAGAAGAAGATCAGGGGACATCTGAAGAAGAAATATGGACATGGGAAAGAAAAAAAGATTTAATATGGTGCATTATTTATGCAAATGAGAATGAAAAACTGATCAATACAAAAAGAGCAGCACTGGAGATATTTGAAGAAAAATGCAGGCAAAGGCATCCAGTATGGAAAATTTTACAATGCAAAAAACAAGAAAACAAAGAGGAAACGTAGAAAAGAGGATTTGTAATGGAGAAGTTAAAGAAATAGAAAATGTGATTATGTATTACCTGCAAAGTGCCGGATTTAATGTGGAAAATCTAACTCTGATAACAGGATAGAATAATGAACCCCACATTAAGGAGGACCCACTGGCACAGGAAACATCTGATCAGTTGCCATATGAAGATACTTTGTAGTCTTCAGTAAGAAACCAGTACAAAAGATCTGTTGGGTTTGCACAGCAATGGAAAGAACAGGAATCTGTGGCCACTGTGACAGGCAAGTGAGTTCCCATATAAAAGATCAATGGATGACACAGGATGAAACTGGAGAGAATGTGGCACAGGAAGATGCTCTGGAACTTTCTATAGAATGCCCACAGAAATGAAGAACAGAGAACGTGTCCTCAATTTAGAAGAAAATGATTTAAGGGAAGAATTGCTTGATTTAAATGAGATGGATAGACATATTAAGATCAAAGGAAAAAATAGACTACAGAAAGTCAATAAGACCCAAAATGTTAGAAGTGTGATAAAACAAATCAACAAAATAATCAGGATTGTTCATAGAATTCCATGCAATATAACAGAAGTTAATAGGACATGTTACTGTGCAGCTAAATTAATAACAGATAAAGTCTTACCACAAAATCACAGGTCAGAAAGAGAAAGCAAGGGAAGAAATCAAATGCCATCGTGTCAATATCGAACATAGAAAACTGTAAAACAATTAAGACAAGAAGTATCACCGTTAGAAGAGTACAGAAGAGGGAACAGATCAACAAAAATACCCAAAAATATAGACGGGATAAAAGCAATGCACAGAACCAGAACAGATCAGGATCTATGGTATACTACTGCAACAAATAAACTAAAGATATCAGCACAGGCAGAAAAACTTACAAGATATGCAAATAAATATAAAAGAAAAGTACAAAATAAGCAATTTATCGATGATCCAAAAATGTTTTATAGAGAAATGGGAAACAAGGCAAAAGGAATTTAAATACCTCCAAAAAAAGGAGAAATAGACACTTTTTGGAGAAGTATCAATGAAGATCCTATGGAACTTAAAAAGATGCTGAAAGGATAAAAGAAGTAAAATAAAGAATAAGAAGTTCAAATGTACAGGATATGAAAAACTATCTATAAGAAGAGCCTTCAACAAAGGTTTGTATATTAACTGTATAAAATTTTGTTAGTAATATTCTACTTGCTATATTTCTGTTTGCCATATTTTGTTTGCTATATTTATCTGCAATATTTGTTTGTTTTAACTGTGGAACTTTTCTCCCTGCCCCTCCACTGAAAATGGGCTTTTAAACCCAGTGGACTTCCCCAGTCAACAAATGTCAATAAATAATAAATAAATATTTATATGTGCACCCCAAACAGATGCCAACCTGGCTAACAACAGGAAAAAATAATACTCTTCCTTAAGAGTGAACCTGCAAGTTATCCTAAAACCTACAGACCAATAACTTGCCTTCAAACAGTGTATAAACTACATACTGAAATTCTTGCTGACAGAGTTTATAGTCATTCAGAAGAAAACTCAATCATGGCAATAGAGCAAAAAGGTAACAAAAGAATGTCATATGGAGCAAAGGATCATTTGTTGTTAAATGGAGTCATAATGGAGAACTGTAAAAAGGGGAAGAATCTAAATATGGCATGGACAGATCACACAAAAGCATTTGACAGCATCCCATATTTATGGATAAAAGAGCACTTAAAATGTATAAGATACACCCTACACTGATAGATATATCACAGCAACCATGAAATAGTGGCAAACCACTTTACAGTTAAGCCATGATAAAGAAAAAAAACAAAAATTCAAAGGGGGTATTCCAGGGTGAATCTTTGTCACTGCTGCTCTCTTGTCTTGCCCTTAACCCGTTAAGCTGTCTACTTAACAGATTAGGTCACGGCTACAAATTGGCTTCCAGAAAACATCAGAGTGTAAAGACTCCTCATTTTCTTTTTGTGGATGATTTAAAACTGTTTAGTTCATCAGACGAAGAACTGAAAGCACAACTGAAAGTAGTCAAATCTTTCTTAGATGATACAAAAATGTCATTTGGTTTTGATAAATGTGCAAAAGCAACCTTTAAAGCAGGAAAACTGCAGCACCAAGAAAATATCATTTTGGGACAGGAATGTGGTATAAATGAACTGGAGCAAGTATGAGTGTATAAATATTTGGGAAATGATGAAAGATCAATAATAAAATATGAACAAATGTGAATAAAACTTAGTAAGGAATATTTTAGAAGACTAAAATTAATACTGAAAACAGCTCTAACATCTAGGGACTAAGTCTAAGCTATAAACAAAGTTCTCCTTCCTGTCCTAACTTACAGTTTTGGGGTGATTAACTGGACCCAAAAGGCATTGGATCAGTTGAACAGGAAAGCAAGAAAAATGCTTCATGCTTATCGAATGATTTATAAAAGATTAGTGTATACCAAGATTATATATTCTCAGTTCTGAAGGAGGTATGGGCTTCCTCTAAATTGATTACATCTAAAGAAATCCCAGTCCTTCTACACCACATGCCCCAGGGACCTCAATCTCATTATCACAATCAACAGAACATGCTGGAGGGACAGGTTCATAACCCATAGACTGCCCATGCTATGGAATAGACTTCCCATGCATGTCAAACAAAGCACCTCACTGGCCCTCTTCAAAAGAAATCTTGATGAGTGGATGTGAAATAGAAAATTCACCATGGGGATCACTCCAGTGGCTCTACTTGACAGAGGCACTGGAAACATAGGTCAGGTGGCACAATGCCAGGGAAATCTTATGGGCTAGGCTTGTAAAGGCTCCAGGGCCATTAGCCTAGTCCACACCTATGAACCTGTAGACAGATCTGCAATTGTAGGACAGCATACATATATGCTGACCTCACAAGATCCAAACATAGTGAATGTTTTAAAACATGAGGAGAATAAGTCTAAGATGGCTTCCCTGCTTAGTTTAGCTGAAACATATTGGTATCAAATGGGAAGGAAAATCAAACCAGAAGTAGATAAAAATCAGGCAGCAACTAAATGTGCAAAAAAATAAAAGAAAGAATGCAAGGTGAAAGATCAGATGAGAAGGCAATAAATGTGGAAAATGCATAAGTATAGTTATAAGTGCAGAAAACTCTTAGAACAACATTGTGTTGATCAAGATTTAATGCAGGAATGGTTAAGGAGAGGTGAATTTAAACCAAAAGTCGAAAGGTTAAAATTGGCACAGGACAGTGGACTATGTACACTTTGGTTCACAAAGTACATTGAACATGTGGGGAAACAGAAAAATGCAGGTTTTGTAAAACATCATTGGAAACAGTCACTAGATCTTGTTGTTGTGTGTGATACATTAATGGCAGAAGGACTGTATACTGAAAGGTATAATAATGTGGCAAGACTGTTGGACTGGGGGTTGTGCAAACACTATAATACTGCAGTAGCTGAGAACCACTGGAAACATGAGCCACAAAGCATTATAGAAAATGATGATGTTTATATTGCATGGGATAACCCATTAAAAACATTTCAAAAATAGGTGGGAGAAAGGGTCTATATTTAAACATCGAACACTTAAAACAGCAAACGATGTTTCACTGACCCTTTTTCAGCGAAAGCTGAAAATGTTGACACCACAGAACAGCTGTCCCAACCAAAAAAAGAAAGAAAAAAGCAGTAAACACTTCCAAACACATACACACGTACCTTAACCTTAATTGTACCACCCCCAAAAAAAACAGTAAACAACTGAATACACATATGCACGTAACCCAACCATACATCTAACAGAAAAAAAAAGTAAACATTTTAAAACATATGCACTTACCTTAACCCACACCCTAACCCTAAGGTCAGTAACTCTTGCACATTTACGTAAACAGTTCCAAACACATACACACTTACCTTAACCCTAATTCTACCCCCCCAAAACAAAAGTAAACAGCTGAAAACACATACACACGTAACTCAACCATACATCTAACGCAAAAAAAAAAGTAAACACTTTCATATATATGTACTTACCTTAACCCGCACCCTAACCCTAAGGTCAGTAACTGTTGCACATTCACGCTCGGGAGCTATATCAGACAAGGGACCACACTACAGTGCAGAACATGGCAAAGCAACAATGGGGTCAAGTGACTTCTTTCCCAGGGAAAGAATTTGCTGAACAGCCACTTCGCTGTTTTGCCTGTCCGCTCTTATGTGTTGACGAAAATGCATTCGACAAAATGCATTTTCGTCATTCTAATAGGAACCAGGGAGAAAACCAGCTATAGTAGTCCATAAAAAGAACACAGCTGTAGCATTGATCATTGAAATTGCTACATCCAGTGACTACAGTGTCTTATGTACAGAGAGATATAAAGTCATATAATAGCAATATTTACAGGGGGCAATGTGGAAGAAGGATACCCAGACAGTTCCAACAGTAGTAAAGTCTTATAAACAAGAATTTACAGTCATACTTAGATATGCTGCTGATAGATAGAACTCCATATGAATTGTAAAAGAAGTCAATTCTGTCAATTCTGGGCACAGTGCGGGTGCTGTGAATACCACTTCTGGCTAACATCAAAGAGTGAAACAATACTAATTTCATGAACTTTAATCTTACTTTGACTTAGGAATGGGGTCAATTCCCATGATGGTATTAGAAATCCAAACGACTTAGAGACATGAAACCAATAGATAGATAAATAGACAGATAGAGAGATAGATAGATAGATAGATAGATAGATAGATAGATAGATAGATAGATAGATAGATAGATAGATAGATAGATAGATAGATAGATAGATAGATAGATAGATAGATGCAGTTATTTATCCCTATGTACAATGTAGATCTTTTTTCTCCAGGCCAGCACTGAACCTGCCAATCCTGGTTAACAAATGGAAATGAATAAAATAAACAAAATAAAATTAAAAATAAAGGCACTTTTAGTAATCATATTAACCAAACAATAGAAGTAATTGAAGATTTTCTTCAGAATTTCAGGTTGGCTAAGGTGAATACAGAAGATGGCTTAAAGTTAGATAGACCAATCACAGTAGAAAACATACACTATGAATAGATAATATGAAAGGAGGGAAAGCACTGAGACCTGCTGAGATCACACCTGAATTTTATAAGCATCCTCTGAAAAGTCCATAGAGAAGCTGATTTAAAAGGAAATTTCCTAGAGATGTTGACCTGAACAAGAGTTCTTACATTCCTAAAACTAGATAACTATAAATTGCAACCAAATAGTTGAAGGCCTTTTAAAAAGATTCAGTCAGTAAGAAAGATCAATGGTAAATTATAGCTAACAGTTTGGAAACATATGAATAACGGAGTTTTATAATAGACCAATGGTGCCCAACTTTAATTAGACTCTGGTACAATGTGCAGAAAGTATACAGAAACTGCACAAAGTAGTTCTGTGTTAATTACTGAGCTCCTGATAGAGTTTTTGAAATGTATTCAACATAGCTTAATAGTTATATATATGGCAGGTAATGGAGTATATGAGTATTCTTCAGAATTTTATTAAGAAAAGTGAATTGTCATGTACTTTTCTTATTGTTTGAGTTTATACAAATAATGTTATGTCATTGTATGTCAATATATCTATGGGCACATGTCAATGTTGCCAATTATCTCTCTTTTGTTTGCACTAGTGGTTGAAATGCAGTTAGTTTTCATACAAGATAGCTGGTTTCAGATTGGTATCATCATCTCCTTTCAGTTTATCCCAGTTAGGGGTCACCACAGCAGAACAATGGCCCACAGAACGATTAGTAGTTGGGTTTTATGGTGCCAAGTTGCCAGCCCGACACCCAACCTTCCACAGAAGGCACACGCATGCACACCTAGGGCCAATTGAGAGTGTCCAATCCACCTACAGCATGTCTTTGGGATGAAACTGGAGCACCTGGAGGAAGCTCATGTGACCACAGGGAGGACATGTGGACTCCACACAGAAGGCACCCCAGCTGAGAATCAAACCAGAGAACCTCTTGCTGTGAGGCGGCAACACTAACTGCTGTACCTCTGCGGCTGCCCTGGTTTCAGATTGGTATCCCTGTCCCAAATACATATACCTAGATATGAACTTGCCTTTCAGGTGTTTGCATTATATTGATAACTTCCCCAGAGAGTCATATGATGACATTTCATACATGTATAAATATTGTCTACTTCGTTAGAATTATTTCTCAGTCATGGTAAAATACTTGTTTCTCCTCTTAATAAAAGTTGAAATGAAAGTCTGAAAGGGTCCAGGTCAGTCTTTCTATCAATAGTGTCACAATTAATGTATGTACTCATAAGGCTATCATTTATTTTTAGAGAACATTATACCTTAATGCTAAATATAGCTTAAATGACATAAATGACAATATTCAACAGTTAAGACAAGTTATATCTCTATTTTCTCAGCTAATTACAATATATGAAAACAATAATGCTTCTTGTTCTGCTGTTTTTTATTAGGCATTTTCTCTTTTGCTTTTCTTTAGTTATAAAAAAAAATAGTAAACGGAGGCTACAAATCACGCCAGCCAAACGGACTGAAATTTCTTTTACTCAGTAAGCGCTTTCATGCAAAACATTGCTTGCACTTCTTCAGACAAAGTAAAAATGAAACACATTACATTTTATAATACCAAGTGCTTAAACCAAGCCCACAATTAATTAAATAATTAATTGATTTGCTTGATTAAACCGACTATTTAGCAACCATAAAATATTTAGCTTAAAGGTACAAACATACATAAAAAACGTATAAAAAAATATATTTATATATATATATATATATATATATATGTATATCTATAATCCCATACATCTATTAATTAAACCAACTACTTAACATATACTTATAAACTATAACTTATTTTAATTATTATTGTAATTTTAATTTAATTTATTGTGTATATATTATACTAACCAAATCCATCCTTGTATGTACACACAAATACATATGCATGGTGTTAAACATAAAAATAAAGTATTTAATCATTAGAATATTTTCAAGATCTAAATGTTCATGCATAAAAAAACTGCACATTTAGAATTCAACTATCTCTCTAAAGCTTTGATGTTAAGCAAACATTTGATGGAACATGTATCATTAATGCCTGGATAGAAATAGGCATTAGTTTTTAATTGCCAGAGAAGTTCACGTTCTTGTAATTTTAAATACCATGGCCCCTCTAGGATTCTTGTCCACTTTTCTCTGATATTAAACAAAAAACTATGAGAATCATTATCCATAACATGCTTAGCCAAAGCATTTGATGGATTTTTTCTAGATATAGCATACAAATGCTCATAGATTCTGTTTTTAATAATCTTCGGGAAATAATAGACAGGACATTCTTTACACTTTGCAAGATACACCACACCTTGGGTCTCACAGTTATATTTACCATTAATGTAATATTTAATGCCCCTTATCATAAAGCTGAAACCTATTTGTATAAACTTGCAATATTTACATCTCCCACACTTAAACATACCCTTGTTCGTTTTATAGGGTTTAAGGGGAAACTCAAGTAAATTTTTCATAGAAGGAGCTCTTTTATATACTACATTCAATTTTGGACCCAATAAAGAATGTAGTTTCCTGTCTTGCATAATGAATTCCCAATTGCTTTGTAAAATACTTCTAACTTGTATAGAATACAGGTTGAATTGTGTCAAAAAACTAATATTATAATTAGTATTAATGTCACTTTGATTCATGCTTTCTGGTTCAATATTGTCGATGGTGCTATCATGAGTTACATTCCCTGAAACAGTGGGTACTCCTTTAAATATAGACCCAAGTATTCCAGCTTTCCTTTTGTTATTGATTTCCACAAAAACTGCATTTAATAATTTATTGGGATAACCTCTGTTTTCAAACATTTCCCAAAGTTTCCCACATTCCTTCTCAAATGCTTCATCTGTAGAACACAGCTTGTAAATGTAAGAAGGAGTTGCTATATGTTGGCTTTCTGTATATTTTAGTAGCAAAAGCATTTTTATCATGTCTTTACTAATATTAATGTCCAGAAAATTAATGGATGTGTCTCCAATTTCATAAGTAATTCCAGGAAAGGACAAAGAATTCATTTCGCTAATCAGCTCAATAACTTTGTCCGCACAATTAGCTATCATTAGAATATCATCCTGATAGTACCAGACTATGGTTTCCTGAAATAAGTTGTGAGGAAAAGGAATGTCCGTTCCCAGAAGGCCATTACTGTGTTTGCAAAACTACGCCAACTGGAGAACCCATCGCTACTCCTGTTAATTGTAAATATATATCTTTTCTGAACATAAAATAATTGTTTGCCAAAATAATTTCCAAAATGGAAATAATAAGATCAACTTCCTTCCTGGGCACTTTTTTGTATTAAAATACTCCAGTCCTGTTGCATGGGGAATAACAGTGTATACATTTTGACATCTGCTGTCACAAATATTAATTCAGTTTGAAAGGAATTTCATTAAGACTCCTCAAGACATGCCAAGAATCTTTACATATCTGGCTTTCAGTCTTGAGGAACTCTTTTCAATTTATTGTCCACCCATTTGGCACAAGGGTAAGTGATGGAATTCCGTCCGTCTATTATAGGCCTAAATGGGGGGTCTTGAATATTTTTATGTAGTTTCGGAATGCCAAATAGCACAGGTGTAATAGGTGCTGGCATGGAAAAATAGTGATATAAATCTAGTGTAATACTTCCTTCAATAAACAATTCGCTTAAATAATCCTTAATTCTTTTATAAGCTTGATTGAATTCATTTAATGATACCATTTTATATTCTTCCCCAGAAAGTAACCAATGCATTTTCTCAAAGTAATCATTCTCATACATTAGAACAGCGCCCCCACCTTTATCAGGCTTCATTACACGTATTTCATGTATTCTAATGTGTGTAATTAATTCTTTTTCTTTACATGACAACGTCTTATTTTTACAAATTTCCTTATATAAACTTCTCGGATGAACTTCGGAAATTTTTTCAAAAATCGTCAGATTGTTATTCAAAGGGGGTTGAACACACTTGAAACATTTTCAGTCCTGCATTGGAAACTATCCCTATCACCAAAAAATATTTTTAAATTTAATTTCTGTACAAACATTTTTACATCACATAATACTCTGGCAATATCAAATTTAGGTGGTACAGCGTAAGAGAAACCTTTAGATAAAAGTTCAATAAAATCAGAACAAATATCAAAGTCTGTATAATTATATACTTTAAAGTCATTACTCTTACTTTTCAAGATGTTAACGGAACATTGATTGTCCCCATCCGTCACATCTATCGGCTTGTTGGTCCCAAACCTGTTGTGACCTTTATGTTCCAACCCATTTTCTTACGAGGGCCATGCTGGTTGCGTTGAAAATCCTGGGATTGATTTACATTAAACTGGTTTTGTTGGTTACCAGCTTTCTTCTTGTCATTGATTCGGTCACTACGTCGCAAGGCCTGAGGTGATGCCTCTATGTCCGAAAGATGACTGTTATCCGTATTAAGAAAATTGTCCAAATCACTTTCTCGTACCCCGTAGATGCAGTTATTTATCCCTATGTACAATGTAGATCTTTTTTCTCCAGGCTAGCACTGAACCTGCCAAGCCTGGCTAACAAATGGAAATGAATAAAATAAACAAAATAAAATTAAAAATAAAGGCACTTTTAGTAATCATATTAACCAAACAATAGAAGTAATTGAAGATTTTCTTCAGAATTTCAGGTTGGCTAAGGTGAATACAGAAAATGGCTTAAAGTTAGATAGACCAATCACAGTAGAAAACATACACTATGAATAGATAATATGAAAGGAGGGAAAGCACTGAGACCTGCTGAGATCACACCTGAATTTTATAAGCATCCTCTGAAAATTCCATAGAGAAGCTGATTTAAAAGGAAATTTCCTAGAGATGTTGACCTGAACAAGAGTTCTTACATTCCTAAAACTAGATAATTATAAATTGCAACCAAATAGTTGAAGGCCTTTTAAAAAGATTCAGTCAGTAAGAAAGATCAATGGTAAATTATAGCTAACAGTTTGGAAACATATGAATAACAGAGTTTTATAATAGACCGATGGTGCCCAACTTTAATTAGACTCTGGTACAATGTGCAGAAAGTATACAGAAACTGCACAAAGTAGTTCTGTGTTAAATACTGAGCTCCTGATAGAGTTTTTGAAATGTATTCAACATAGCTTAATAGTTATATCTATGGCAGGTAATGGAGTATATGAGTATTCTTCAGAATTTTATTAAGAAAAGTGAATTGTCATGTGCTTTTCTTATTGTTTGAGTTTATACAAATAATGTTATGTCATTGTATGTCAATATATCTATGGGCACATGCCAATGTTGCCAATTATCTCTCTTTTGTTTGCACTAGTGGTTGAAATGCAGTTAGTTTTCATACAAGATAGCTGGTTTCAGATTGGTATCATCATCTCCTTTCAGTTTTTCCCAGTTAGGGGTCACCACAGCAGAACAATGGCCCACAGAACGATTAGTAGTGGAGTTTTATGGTGCCAAGTTGCCAGCCCGACACCCAACCTTCCACAGAAGGCACACGCATGCACACCTAGGGCCAATTGAGAGTGTCCAATCCACCTACAGCATGTCTTTGGGATGAAACTGGAGCACCTGGAGGAAGCTCATGTGACCACAGGGAGGACATGTGGACTCCACACAGAAGGCACCCCAGCTGAGAATCAAACCAGAGAACCTCTTGCTGTGAGGTGGCAACGCTAACTGCTGTACCTCTGCGGCTGCCCTGGTTTCAGATTGGTATCCCTGTCCCAAATACATATACCTAGCTATGAACTTGCCTTTCAGGTGTTTGCATTATATTGATAACTTCCCCAGAGAGTCATATGATGACATTTCATACATGTACAAATATTGTCTACTTCGTTAGAATTATTTCTCAGTCATGGTAAAATACTTGTTTCTCCTCTTAATAAAAGTTGAAATGAAAGTCTGAAAGGGTCCAGGTCAGTCTTTCTATCAATAGTGTCACAATTAATGTATGTACTCATAAGGCTATCATTTATTTTTAGAGAACATTATACCTTAATGCTAAATATAGCTTAAATGACATAAATGACAATATTCAACAGTCAAGACAAGTTATATCTCTATTTTTTCAGCTAATTACAATATATGAAAACAATAATGCTTCTTGTTCTGTTGTTTTTTATTAGGCATTTTCTCTTTTGCTTTTCTTTAGTTATGTTAAGTAGGTTCTTGTATTTTGGACTTTTTGTGTGACAGGTCTAATCCAGGAAGTCATAAAATGATTGTGTCTCAAAAATCAGAAGGGGCTAAATTGTTCAGTTTTGGTCAGTATGCACATGGTTTATTTTGTTGGGAATACCTAAGAGAAAGAACTGCACTGATACCCTTACTGGTGTGTTGAAAAGTTGGAGGAATTTATCAGGAGTAAATTGCTGAATAATGCTAACATACAATGAGATCCAGAGGGTCAAGAAATTTGACTCCAAAGATATGGGACTAGTAGCAATATAAATGTATTCATAAGAATAAGGGACTTAGTTACATTTGGAATTTTAGGGTGTTACACACTTTAGGACTTACATTTAAGCTTAAGCAGTTTTATTTAAAGATGCTACAATTAGTATAATAATCATACAAACTACCTGGTATAGCATCACCCAAGAACTTATACAAAAAAAAAAAAAAAAAAAAAAAGCAATAGTAACACCAAGAGACAGCAGCTGATGAAGACTTTAAAATAATTTACACTTTATTAACTAAAAAATCCACATAACAGCCATTAAAAATAAAATTATTAAATCACATTGGGTTTGTTAAAACACATTAGATTACGTGCTTTCGTCCATAATGTTGGACTTCTTCAGAATCAATTTTTTTACTATAAAACTCCACTTTTGTATATTTTTTTAAAATGGCTAATTAAAGAACATTATCAAACTTTGTGAGTGCTATTAACCCTTTCATGGATGAATCTTTAATAAATGCGTGAGAACGTATATCTTATTAAATATCACCAAACCTTATCATTTATTTAATGTAATCTTACTCAATTTCCACCCCATTAATAATTATAACTACCTATGTAAGTAATAATCAATGTTTATTAAACTGAAACTGCTTAAATAGCTTCATTAAATTAAATGGTTAACCTGAACAGTAATATGGAAAACCATATCAGTCTATATTAGCATACAAAATAATGATGGTATTAGTAAAATCATAATTATTCATATATGTTAGTTATACAATCAAGGTGTTCAGATATTCTGATGGTATTCAATCCTGGAGGGTAGATGTTAGATTTGTTTAACCAAAATTACAAAGCCATTAAACCCGCCCAATGTGGAATGCTGGTATATAAGTATGTAAGTGTTTATTTCATAAATTTTAAGAGAATGTTATTACATACCAAGTTCTGATAAAATACTTTGCTATACTGAAAATTAATGTAAGCTTCATTAGTATGTTTCTGCTTTCATAGCCAATAAAGGATGTATAGTAACCATTTCATTAATACCAGGGTAATGGGAGGCATTCAACTTAATTTGCTATTTTACTTCCTTTGCTTCTAAAACCACATTAAAATCACATCCTCTTGAGTTTTTGTTTACTTTTTCTAAGATGGCAAACTTAAATTTCTTGTAGTGTGGGCATAGTACTGTATGTTTATAGAAAGCATTGTTTTCATTACCTTTACTGGTGTTATATAAATGTTTGTAAATTCTTTTCCTAAGCCTGTGCTCAGTTTTACCAACATAAAATGTGGGACAACCTGACCATCTAGCTAAATACACAGCATTCTTGTTCCCACAATCCCCTTTTATAAGCCTAACCCTTGTTTTTAACTAATTCTCTAATATCATGAATTTGTCTTCATAGATAAAACTGCATTGTGAACAAGCCCCACACCGTGTAGTGCCTTTCCCTTCACATCCTGAACTGTGATCACCCAGTATCTCAAATGTTTCCTTCAAATTTCTTCCTGTTTTAGAAACAAATTTATTTATTTGCAATTTGATTACCGGGGAAGTCCGCTGAGCCGAATTGACCCATTTTCAGTGGAGGCCTGGGGAGAAAAGCTCCAAGATGCATTATACAATGTAGATACAAATGATAGTTAATATTAAAGATCTTATGTAGAATAGTTACACATAAATGCATTCAATATCATGCATAGTTAACAAATTCATTAAGCTTGAAGGTAGGGATCAGACAGTTTCATTTGAGGAAAACAGATATGGGTTAGGTGTGGAAACAGTTTACATACAGACCTTTTAAGAAAATGTAAATACGCTTTACATACACACATCAACAGTAGAATGCTATTTACAATATTTACAAGGTTGGGCTGTGTGAGGGTAGCTGTAGGAGATGAGAGCTTAGAGAGAAGTTATAGAAATTGTTGAGAGCTTATATAGGCTCATAGGAAGATAACTATGAGAGTTGTAGAGCTTGGGAACCAGAGCTAGAACCCCCTTGGATTAGGTTGGGTGAAGGCAGGTACATTTCCATTTAGTGGACAGGTGTTTGAATAGTTGGGTTTTGAAGTTTTCTGAGTTTGGTATGGTTCTTAGTGTGGAGGGAAGGGAATTTCATTTTTTGCCTAGAGAGAATGATAGGAGAAGTTGGCCAGCAGGCCATTTAGGTTTATGGATAGTAATTAAGTTCTGATTTTCCAATCTGAGAGCTCTCTTGGGTGTATAAGGGGGAAGGATGTTAGTTAGAGTTGGACATTTCGTTGGGTGAAATATGAGTCTATGTGCAGTAGTGAGTTGAAGATAGTCTAAGTAGTTTGGGAGTTCAAGCCAATTCAGGGATTATAGGGTTAGACAGTGATGGGTGGTATTTTTAGATTTAGAGGCAAATTTAGAGATTTTGTTGTAGCAGTTTACTAGTTTAGAGGTGATAGAGGAGGGCAGGTTGGTTAAGAGACAGGCTCCGTATAATAAGGAAGGAAGAAGATAAGTCGAGGCTAGAGTTTGCCTGGTAGAGTTGGAGAAAAAGTGATTATTCATATACAGCATACCTAGCTTTTGGTGGGTTTTCTTAATATTTTGTTGAATATGAATATCAAACTTGAGGTGTTCATCTACAGTAATGCCAATTAGTTTGGCAGAGGGGACTACTTCTATAGGTGAGTTGGTTTGACTATAGACTTTGAAGTTGTTTTTATCATAGGAGAGGGTCTTTGTGGGAGGGAATAGTAGATTCTTTGATTTATTTGCATTGAGAGAGAGGTGATTTTGGCGCATCCAATATTCAGTTGTTGAGAAGGCAGTTTGGGTTTTAGTCAGCAATTCAGACAGGTTTGAGGCAGAGCAGACTAAGGTTGAATCATCTGTGTATTGAATGATTTTAGCATCAGGAATAGCAGTGTGAAAGTTATTGATGAAGATGTTAAAAAGCATTGGCCTAAGGATGGATCCCTGTTGTACGCCAGTTGGGGTAGGTAGGAAGGAAGAGATGGAGTTCTTCCATTTGACTGCCTGTGATCAGTCTCATAGATAGCTGGAGAACTAGGATAAAGCATTATGTGAGAGATTAAAGTTTGAGAGATGACAGAGAAGGTGCTTGTGGGAAACAGTATCAAAGGCTTTAGACAGATCGAGTAAAACAGTAGAAACTAAGTGGCCTGAATCTCAGGCTTGATTAACAGTTTCTAGGAAAGAGAGTAGATCAGTTATTGTGTTATGGCCTGGATGGAAGCCATGCTGGGTAGGAGTGAAAAGATTGTTTTGGGTCAGGAAAGGCATACATTGGAGGTGGATGCATTTTTCTAGGATTTTGGAGATTGGTGAGATCAAAGCAATGGGGTGAAAGTTTGAGATGCTGGTATTTTTGCCTCCTTTATGAAGAGTAAGAATATAAGCTGAGTGCCAGAGTCTGGGAAGGTATGATTCTTTTATGGATCGGTTGATAATGATGCTGATTGGGAGTGCAATGCCATCAGCAGCACATTTTAGGAAGGAAGAGGGAATATTGTCAGGAGCATTAGAGCAAGGTTTAAGTTTAGCAAAAGTTTTTTTATAAAGTAAGTGGAGATGGGTTTGAGTTCAAACAGATGAAGTGACTTAGAATGGGGAGAGTGTAGAGCAGTTGGGTTATTATTGGGACATGTCTTGGTGAGGGTAGTAATAGTGTCTATGAAAAATGAGTGAAATTCAGAGCCTAGTTCGAGATCAGATTTACTTGGGTCAGGACAGAGATTATTCTTGGAGCCTGGATTGAGGAGTGAGTTTACTGAGTTCCAGAATTTTTGGGTTTTTTTATTGTTATTGGACTGAAGTTTGATATAGTAGGGTTTTTTGTCTTTGGTGATTAGTCATTTTGCACGGTTGCAGAGTTGTTTATATTGAAGCAAGGTATTGTCCAATTTATTGTTTTGGTAAAGCTTCCATAGTTTGTCTCTGTGATGCATAATCTGTTTTGTCTCTTTGGATAGCCAAGGAGCAGTTTTACTTTTTATCCTTTTATTTCTTAGTGGGGCTAGTGAGTTTAAAGTATCAAGGAAGACAGTTGAAGTATTCTATAGCCTTGTCAAGAGGAAGGATGTTTAGAATTTGCCAGTTCATTTGTTTGAAAGTATTTGAGGAAGTAGTTGAGTTGAAGCTACTGAGGTTACGAGTTTGAATATACTAATGCTGGTGTGGGGAGGAACTAGTTGAGCGATGCATGAAGGCTCTGAGGTGGTCACTGAAGGTATTAGGAATTGTGCCAGAATTGGTTAATTTATTTTGATCTGAGACTAGGATCCAATCTATAGTGGATCCGGGAGGCTTTATTTTGTTAGGTCAAGTGATGGAGAGGATTATTTGAGTGAAGTTATAGAGGTTAATGGATAGGGAGGGAGAAGAGCAATTGATTTTATTCTAGTCAATATTCACATCACCAAGGATATAAGTTTCATAGTTAATTTCAGTAGAGGCCCAGAGGAGAATATTTTTGAGTGTAGAAATATTGTTACCAGGTGAGATATATAGGGCAATGATGCAGATATTTTTATGTTTATGTAGTTTTAGAATTCCAGAAGTTAGTCCAGTTTTCTGAAATTGAGGAATTGGAATTTGGATGGGAATTAAGGTAAGAAGGTTGGAGAAGACCAGGGCAGTGCCTCCACCTTTTTTATTTAGTCGGTCATCATCGAGACAATGAAATCCTGGGGGCAGAATCTCAGAGTCAGAGATAAAGGGCTTGAGCCAGGTTTCAGAGATGGCTAAGATATCTGGTCGGTTATGGTTTAACCAAACTTGAAATTGGTATACTTTATTGTTTAGACTTTGTGCATTAATTGTAAAAATCTTTAGGGTGTTGAGATAGGAGGAAGAGGGTAAGGGATGAGTGTTGTTAATACAGGATGTAGGACCAGGGTTAGGATGGATATCACAAGCTTGGACTAGGTTGTTGAAGGAGATATCCTTTAGCCATATTGGTCTGCCAGGCATGAATTTTGGTAGATTGTAGATTGGAGCAGGTGACAGTATCTTGACTTTAGACGAGAAGAGTTTAGGGTGGAATAGGTGCAGAGGGTTGGGCTGAATGAGAGAAGAGGAAATAGAGTGGAAATGGGAGTAAGAGTGAGGGGGAAGGTGGGCTTGTATGGTAGTTGTCTTTGTAGGTGGTACTGGACAAGCATAGGTGGGATATGAGGTAGCATAGTATAAGGGAAGTAGGAACAGAAAGAGGAGACTGGGGGACTGGAGGGTGTGATAACTTGAGAAGAGCATGTTGGAGCAAAAAGAGAGTGGTATGATAGGTTAGGAAAATAGAGAAGGCTATGAAGAAGAAAGGGTTTAAAAGTGATTAAGGTATTCTTGATATTTAAGGAAAGAGGAGGGGACTATAATTATTGTGTGGAGTACAGATTACAGAGTTTAAGAAGGATGGCTATAGGTGGGAGGAGTAATTAGGGGGGAGCTAGTATTGTGTAATTAGGCTGAGAGGGTGGGGTAAGATAGGAATAAAGCTAGGAGTACTGGGGGCGGGTGGGAAATGGGGGCAGGGTAGGGGAGTGGAGTGAGCCTGTAGGGTGAACAGAGTGGGAAAGAACACTAGAGTATTGGCACTGATCCCAAAATTCCATTGATAACCTGATTTGTTTTTAAGATATTCCAATTCTTGATTACTATATCCTTTATCTCATTCATTTGAAGGGTGAATTCAATAACTAGTGCTTTTTCATAATTTATATCACATCCATCCTAACCCTAACAGAGGTTTGTATCTTTCTCCCCATTCACTTGCCAGATAATTTCATATATCATAAACCATTCTCAAAGGGTAACCTCTTGCTATGAACATTTCAGACACTTTGTCCATTTCTCTCCTTAACTCTTCATAGTGGGAAGTCATTCTTGTGACTCTTATAAATTGCCTTTTTATCACACTTTTCTTTTGACTGTAAGGATGACTACTCTTACAGTCCAGATATGAGTTACTGAATGATGGTTTCCTATAAATAACAGATATAAAACCTTGATCTGTATGTGAATTTTTTGTGTCCAAATAACTAATACTTTCCTTATTTTAACTATATGTAATTTCAAAAACTCAGTTGATCTATTCAAATACTCCACAACGTTGTTCTCTGGTCCTTCCTATAACATAAATATGTCATCCAAAAATGTCATGTATAACTTAGCATTTTCTTTAAATCTAGATGGTAAAATCATGTTAGTTTCCAAATCCAACAAAAACATGTTGGCATAAACTGGGGTGCATGGTGTCTCCATTGCTACCCCTTTACTCTGCTTAAAATATTCGCCTTTAAAGAAAATGTAATTGCGGTCAAGGATAATAGACATTATTTCATCTTTGTTAAAATTACCAAATCTCACTAAAGTATTCTGAAAATGTTTCAACCCTGCATACCTTGGGATGCTAGAAAATACGTCAACTGCATCAACTGTTACAACAATTAGGCCTTTTGACCATAGCTCATTCTTAAGTCTCCCCCAAAAATCCCACAAGTCCTTCACTAAATGGACAACTTTCGTAATGATGTATTTTAAAATACTATCTACATATAGTCCCAGGGGATATGTCTTTGAACCACTTGCAGCTACAGCAGATCTGAATGGTAGTTTTACCACTGTCTTGTGTATTTTCAGAATGTCAAAAATCATTGGGACTCTGGGCTGAATAACTTTCGATTTTTCATAATTCTCTGTAGTTTACCATTTTTCAACTAGGTACTCTTCCAAATAAGAATCAGTTCTACCATAACCTATATTTACTTATTTCAGATAACTTGGTAGATAATTATTGGTGTTGTTTAAGATCTCATACATAACTTTGTTGTAATCTAGTATATTAAAAAGTACAACCCCCCAACCTTTGTCTGGCTTCATAATTCAGACACTCTTGTCATCCAACAAATCTTTAAACAACTGCTTCTCATTATCATTAATGTTCCTCAAAAAATTATTGTTGTTATTAGTCCTCTTTTTCAACTGATACAAGTAATCTATAATAGCTCTTTCTAAACTGTTCAAGGTGGAATGTAACTGGAGGTTAAAGGTGCTTTTTTCTTCAAAATTTCACTCGACTGGACAAAATTTGTTCTATTATTATCTGTCTCTATAATAGTGTCTAAAACGTCAAAACTGCTACAGGGTACAAATATAAATCCTTTTTAAAAAAGGCTGAACTATTCTTCAGTTATATTTCTATCAGTATAATTGTAAATGTTGAACCCATCTCTAGAACAAATTATCTTTTCCTCCAATTCTCCCTCTCCTTCATTATGTTGTAGTTCTGTTTCCAATTCATCTTGTCCCTCATCTGGTTCACCTACCTGTACTCGTCCATTTGTATATACCCCTTCCCCTTCACCAAATGACGACCATATCAAAAATCCTGATTGTTGTTGCCTTGCCTTTGCCTTAAATGTTCATTCATGTTTGTGGCTGATCTATTACCTTTATTATAACTGAGTGATCCTTGTTGCCATGACCCATTTTTTATCATATAAGCTTCTCCTTTCTCATATTGTGTCAAATCCCTATCAATTTTTTTCTGTTTCCTCACAACTACTTCATTACATTTCCCTTCTACTTTCTGTAATATTTTATCATAAAACACTGCCATTGATCAAAAATCAATTCAGTTCTTATGTCTCTATTAAATGTATCTGTCTCACTAATAACTGTACATATTCTTTTATCATTTTATTTTATAACTTTTTCCATCAATTCACACCCATGCCTATTGAACATGCTCACAGTCTATATACATATCATCATTGTATGTTAAACCAAAAGGAAACCTGTAAATACAAAGACCTTGAAGCACCATTTCCATCTCCAAACATTTCTTTAAATATATATGTTCAATTTACAGTAGTTTAATTTTCATTAACACTTTCTCTAGTTTATAATTTACATCCTTTAAAGAGTTTCCAGTGTTATGATCTGTTTTACTATTCTCTCCTTGTTCTGTTTGGTTGCCCCCAGCCCAAAACACAAAGTTAAATGTTTTATCTATCAATTCCTGAAATAAATTCTTTTTTGCAATAATTGCATACTGTCTATCGTCCCTTTCACCAGATAAAATCAGATTCCCTTTGTCATAACCTCCGTTTTTTTTTTATTACAATATTCTGCCTGTCAGAATGAGCTCAAGTAAACTGTCACAAGAATAATCTGCATTAAGAAAAGATGTGAAATGACTGTTTACATGAATGCAAGAATCGTCAATAAACGTACATTATTTATGAACAAAATAAAAATGTTACAGCAAAACTACATAAGCAATATATTTCAGCATGACAGTGAAAATAAATAAAAAATGTGTTAATTGAACTGGATGGATGAGTTAAGGGAGTGGAACATCTAATGATTCTATGAAAACAAAATGCAAAGATAATGCAAATACAGAGGATGTAGAAAATGGAGTGAACACAGAGAGAGATGAAACTATATCAGAATATTTGGTGTACCAGAAAATATTTAAAAAAATGTTATGGTAAAATTGCTGACAACATGGGTTTACAAAACAAGTAAACTGAGTGAAACTATGTCTTGTGGCATTGAGACAGCTCACCAATCTATTAAACCAATCTGCAAAAATGAAAGAAATGAAAGACCAAGATCCATAATTGTTAAATTTCTGTCATGTTTAGACATGGAACTGGTATTGAGATCTTCTTGGAACAGCACCTCTTAAAAACTTGATACACATTCTGATGTACTGCTTGTACATTGGTGAAACTTTTGAGGAAAAAATAATGTAAAAGCTTAACTAATCTCCCAGAGAAAAAAAAATAATAATAAAAACACAACTTGGATTGGATATTAATACAATTAATATGTTAAAAGAAGCAGCTAGTTATATGCAACACCATAAACTGATATCAGAAAGTGAGTCAATGGAAAGAACACAGCCATCACTCGAGAGAACATCTGATAAAGAGACCTACACTATAGTGGCATCAAAGGAAACAAAAAGCAGCACTGACATTGTAAAATGTAAAGATATAAAAAGAAATGAGAGCACACTGTTGGACTGCAAGATAAACGAAGAAATAACAGAAAATGTTAAAGGACTGGAAGCCAGATATATATTTCAAATTCAATGAAGTGCTTGTTGAATGAAGTATTTTTGAAAGTAAACCATTAAAGCTAAAATTACTAATTTAAAAACAAAATATTTGTTTGCCAAAACACTGTCTTCTGATACAAAGGCAAGCCATTATAATATATCAATATATTATATATATATATATATATATATATATATATATATATATATATTTACAAACACACACACACACACACACACACACACACACACACACACACACACACACACACACACACACACACACACACACACACACACACACACACACACACACACACACACACATATATATATATATATATATATATATATATATATATATATATATATATGGTTCTACTTTACATAACCGACAGCTGCTTTCACTGACAATGAAGAAGATCGACAATCCGAAGACCAACGCCACGGATCAAACACCGGCCGCCGGATATAGTGACTTGGAAAAAGGCTGTGTAAGTATGCTGTGGTGACGGACTAAGGTAATTGTGGATGTGTTTGGGTTAGAGGTTAGGATTCGTGGAGTTAGGTTAGGGGCCAGTGTTAGGTAAGTAAGTAGGTAGTTTTTTTTTTTTGGATGGGTTTAGTTAGTTAGGTTAGGGCGCTGGTTAGGTAAATGTGCGGTAGTGATAGTAGTGTGTATGTGTGAGGTTTAGTGGGGTTTGTGAGGATTTTGGTGTGCTTGTGTTGTATGTGTGGTTTTGGACAGGGATGTGTTTTGTTAGTTGATTGTTGTTATTGTGGTGTGGTTTGTGGACCATCGGTTGTTTGTTTATCGGGCATGAGGTTTCGTGTTTATGGTTTGTCGATTATGTGGATGTTTGTGTTGTCAGTGTTTTGCAGTGTCGGTTATGTAAAGTAGAACCATATATATATATATATATATATATATATATATATATATATATATATATGTACACACACATACACACACACACACACACACACACACACACACACACACACATATATATATATATATATATATATATATATATATATATATATATATATGATTACCTATGAAAAGATCGAGCAGCTGAAATATCGAACACCATATGATCGAGACCATATGTTCGATATTTCAGATGATTGATCACTTTAATGTATTAAAAAACAAAACCACAACAAACAAGAAGACGTTACTGCAGGGGGTCAAGCCCCCCTGTGCCCACCACACCCCCCTACTTAAATATACCAACTTCGAGATCACTCTACACTGACAATACAGAGCGGAATGGGAAGTATTTCTATTCCCTGCTGTAGCGCAATCTCAGAGTTGGTATATTTAAGTAGGGTGCAGGGGGATTTGCCCCCTGCAGTAAGGTCTTCTAGTTTCTGTTTTTCTGTTTTTTTTTAATACTTTGAAGTGATCGATCATCTAAAATATTGACCATATGGTGTTCGATATTTCAGCTGCTCGATCATTTCATAGGTAACTATATATACATATAGTTTATTCAATAAATTTTAACTTACTTACATATCCTATATTAGTTTTGTAAATACTGTTTTAGAGTTTTAAAATAGTTTAGCTTAGTTTGTTTCTAACTAGGCTAAGGATTCAACAGATCCCAGTGTAGTAGCAGTAAGAGTTTATGAAGTTTTATAATTCATTTCATTTTTCTTATCTGTTGTCTGGATTAATCAAGTCTGATGAAAGTGTAAATGAATTTTATAAGGTAGAAGCAGATGAGGCACAGAGTCACTGCAGGTTTCAAACACTTACCTATGTGACCACATAAGCTACATGATGCTGTGCAGACTGCATGTGCACCAGGATAAATCTTATCACAGTTGTGAGACAGGGTGTATTTGAAGGCATTACATCCTTTTATTGCTGCAAGGCATCAGCGCACATGTAAATTGGTTAAAAGAGTGGTGTGATATTTCCCCTTTTCACAGGAAAATTGCATGATGGTAGATGTACCCAAACGTGTCGCATAACGCAGTCATCACTGTGATGGTAGAAGCACAATTATATACAGTATATATTTAATCCAGGATTAGAGCTCAGCAACCTACATATAATTTCTTCACACCACAGAAGAAGACTTACATACTAAGTTTTGACAAGGCACAGTTATACTAATGGTATCATCGATATTTAACAAAGGAGTCATCTGTGGTAAAATGGGCAGAAATTAGTGAAAGACACCTTTTCAACTATACATGTACACATGAATGAAAAAATGAATGAAAAAAATGAATGAAAAAAATGAATGAAAAAAACTTTTCACCGGTATTTAGAGAGAGAGCCTGTAACAACAAGACAGGTAAAATGGTAACAAAGTTATAAAAGGCAATTAGCAGCTTCACTTTTCCAATAAGAAATCCAGTATATAATCACCAAAGAACCTTTATTGTTTTTAAGCGCCACAGAGTCACCACTACGCTTCATCAGACAGTACAAATAACATTATAGAATCTTTAAAAAAAAAAAAGAAAAAAAGGCCAAATTAAAACTAAAGGATTATTCAATTGTTCAATTGTTTAGTTAATTAAACTGTAGGTTAATGCATACTATCTCAATCTTAAAGTGAACAATGCTATTTGTAAGCAATCATCCAGCTATTAATCAAAACTAAAACATTAGGCTGACAGCGAGTGATAGTAATAATAATAAATAAATAAATAAATAAATAAATAAATGAATGAATAAAGAAAAGCACAATAAATGCACATGATAAAAATCAATGAATACACATAAAAAATGAAACAGAATAAAAACAGAATAAATAATGGAATACAATAGATACTTGTAAATACCTTGTGTATTGTGGTATGAATACTTATTTCAAGATAGTATATCAAATACATTTGTCAAATGTCTAAAAAGGGGGCTTAATCATTTAAATAGCAATACATTTTATATTACTCAATACATTCTTATTTTAAGGTATGTAATATATATAATATATAACTTCTATTCTTAAATTATTATTGATTAAAATATATGTTGATTAATTAATTATTAATGATTAAGTCATTTAGATATTCAATATTTGATATTCAATATATGGTAAATATATATTAGTGTGGCAAATAATTAATTAGATAAATAAATAAATAATTTTAATTTTAACACATCAATGCAAATATATATGTAACTATTATTGAGTAGGTGAATAAATAATTAACTAATCACTTTTAATGCTTAATGTTATGAATAAATAGATACTATAAATAAATATGTAAAAATAGTATAAACATGATAATGTATATATTAAAATGTGTATACATGAATGCTAATGAAATACAAATATTAAAATTTTTGGTTGATTTATATTTAATGATGTAGTATTTGTGCAAAGGTCAATGCATATAGAGATATAAAAACTACAAACTAAAAACCAGGGCTGAAAATCTATCTAGCTTCCAAAGCAGATTTAATCATCATTAATAATTAATTAATCAACATATATTTTAATCAATAATAATTTAAGAATAGAAGTTATATATTATATATATTACATACCTTAAAATAAGAATGTATTGAGTAATATAAAATTTATTGCTATTTAAATGATTAAGCCCCCTTTTTAGACATTTGACAAATGTATTTGATATACTATCTTGAAATAAGTATTCATACCACAATACACAAGGTATTTACAAGTATCTATTGTATTCCATTATTTATTCTGTTTTTATTCTGTTTCATTTTTTATGTGTATTCATTGATTTTTATCATGTGCATTTATTGTGCTTTTCTGTACTAATGTACGATTATTCATTCACTTATTTATTTATTTATTTATTATTATTACTATCACTCACTGTCAGCCTAATGTTTTAGTTTTGATTAATAGCTGGATGATTCTTAGACTTCCTAATTGCCTTTTATAACTTTGTGGTGAGAGAGCCTGGTTATTATTACCATACATGTACACATCGGATATTTGGGTGACACTAATTCATACCTACATTTACATATTCACACACACACACACACACTGACACAACTGAGTATGTGGATTAATGCCTGGTTTCAAATCAAGCACATAAGATCACAAGATAGGGTACATTGTATAAAACACAAGCATCACATGGGATGCTTGTTTACAAGTGTGACAATGGACACTTGAATGGTTGACATCGCCATTGTTTTAAATAGAGGGATGTGTCTGCTAAAAGGGAATGAAAGTGGAAGGAGAGACCGCTAATTCTGTAAAGGTACACATCATATATAAAGATGAAGCCAGTTTTTCAATGGATGAGAGAAACACATGCACACACAATAGTCACTCATTGCTGGATTCAAACCACCTACCTGTCTAGAGATCACAGTATCTACAGTAAGTGCCACAGGAGAAGTCTGATTATTAGAATGAGACAACACACTTTTGAAACCATTATCTTATCAGTGTGTTGCACAAAATGAGTTTTGAATAAGCACGTAGGAAATTAATGGGGAGGCCTCTCCTAATATAAACATGTCTCCTAAGTGGAAGTGCACACAATGGATATTTTGATGGAGCCAATTCTACATGACAGTGCAGACACATGCACACAGTCATAGTATTTAAGCAATGCTGGAGTTGAGCCACCTACCTATCTAGTTATACAATGTAGAGAATCCATTAGCAACCACAAGCACCACAGGAGAAGCTTGACTCCAGTAAACAGACAGAGCAGTCTTGAAAGGATGATCACATCATTGTGTTCCAGAGAAGATGTATGTGATACAATTGGAGAAAATGATAAGAACTCTTCCCCTGTTTAAATCTTTTTCCTGAGTGAAGTGTACACTTCACATCTGCTGCTGAAGTCATAACTACTTGACAGTAGATGCACACTAATTCAACACAGTTGGATTTGAACTACCTCCCTATTTAGTTATACAATCTACAGACCCTAGTATCAACAACAAGCATCAAAGGAGAAGTCTGATGCAATTACTGAGATAGTGGATATTTGAAAAGATGACATCAGTTTGTTACAAAGAATGTGTTTTGTCTAAAATTGCAACAGGTTGATGGAAAGCCCTCTCCTAGTGTCTTGCAAATGGAAGTCTACATAGCAGATCTTTTGCTGAAGCCAGTTTGGATTGATAATACAGGCACATGCACATAGTCATAACATTTAAGAAATGTTGGATTTTAACCACCTACCTATCCAGTTACACAATCAAGACAATGCAGTATTGACCACAAGCACCACAGCAAAAGTCTGACTTCTACAGTGAGAAAGTGCACTCTTGAAAGGATGATGCCATCAGTGCATTGCAGAAAAGATATATGGGATAAAAGCAATAAGGAAGTCATCTCCCAGTTTGAATGTTTCTCCTCAGTGGAATTGTACATATCACATTTGTAGTTGAAGTCATACTGTTGGATTTGAACCATCTACCTGTCTAGGTCCACAGTCTAGAAAACAATATCAGCTGAAGCATAACAGGTGAAGTCTGACTGCTCCACTGACAGAGTGCATTCTTGAAAGAATGACCTCATCAGTATGTTGCAGATTAGATGTTTGTGATAAAAGGGATCGAGGTCCCTTTCCTTGTTAAATGTTTCTCCTGAGTAGAAGTGTGCACATCAGATGTGTGGATGACTCCAATCCTATGTAGCACTACAGAAGCATGCACACACACACACACACACACACACACACACACACACACACACACACACACACACACACACACACACACACACACACACACACGCACACGCGCACACACACACACGCACACACACACACACTCATGGTAGTCAGTGCTGTATTTAAATACTTACCTATTCAATTGCACAATCTAAAGTCCATTGAATCAACCGCATCTGCCACAGGAGATGCCTGTCAGTATGTAAATGTGTGATATTGTGCATTTCAAATGATTGCTACATCATAGTTTTGCTTGAAAAGGCATGTGTCTTGACAAGTAACAGCAATGTGTTGACCACAAGCAATTGCATACTGCTAAGACAACCTGTCTCTTCTGTCATTCATGTAGACTGCGGGAGTGTTGAGTGAGATGTACCTGTTTCATAGTACTTTGTTTAGATGACAATAATACTTGTAAAACGGTTGATTGGCAACAACATATTCATTAAGGATATCCACACCTCCAGGCTAGTTGCTCAGCATAATGCAGCCAGGGTTATCCAAGAGCAACTAACTCTGGGCAAAACTGCAATCCAAATTGTAGCTTACTACAGATCACCCACCATGCCCCAGGATTCCCACTCCTCTTTTCTTGATGTACTGGAAAATATTAGGGTTCAACCAAACACCCTAATAATGGGAAATTTCAACTACCCCACCATTAACTGGGAAAACTACTCATGTAGCAACTCCTTCGCTCAACGCTTTCTGGAATTCATAAACTCCAATGCCCTGGATCAACTTATCCACATCCCCACCAGGGGCAACAATATCCTAGATCTAGTCATTACCAACATGACTGACTGGTTCCACACCTGAAGTCAACGCCTCATTGGCTGATCCGACCATAAGCTAATTACCCTAGATATCCCCATCCTGCCCCCACCACCCATTAAGGAAACCATGGTAAAAAATTTCTCCATAGCCAACTTCATGCTTCTTAAGACAGTAAGACAGAAGTGGTAAACTTCATGACACCCATGCAGATGGACAATACAGTTACGACTATTGAATCCTACACAATTGCACTTTATAAGCACTTACATGAGTGCATGGATTGTGCTATCCAAAACAGAACCAATACCCTATCCTCCAAAAAAAAGAAGCCAATCTGGTGGTCCACTGCCATAAACAAACTGTACAACAGAAGGAATAAACTATTGCAAAAGAGAGTAAAATCCCATGAGTGGAGGAGCTCCCTGGTCAGCCTCAGTATGAAGCTGCGATCCCTGATAAAATCCTCCAAAGCTAGTTATGAAAACAAAATCGCCACTGATTCTAAAGACAACAACAAAGCATTCTATAGCTATGTCAAGAATCTCAATGGCAACACTCAGATCTGCTCTGAGTTACAGCACAATGACACTAAATATACAGACCCAACTGATATTGCCAACATCCTGGCAGATAGGTTCAGTGCTAACTTTACCCCCTCTCACCCTCTAAAGAGCCCATCTCTATACTGGAAGAATGCAAATTTCCTGTAATCATGGCTGCACAGGTAAAAAACACACTCTCCAAAGCCAAGAACACAGCATCAATGGGACCAGGCAACATCCCAGGCTGAGTTCTACATGAACTACAGAATGAACTGGCACCCCACCTAAGTACCATGTTCAGTCATAGCCTCACCTCAGGCTTTGTGCCTGCTGAAAGGCGCACAACAATGGTTATCCCACTCCACAAGGGGGGAGCCACCACAGACCCTGGGAACTACCGTCCCATTAGCCTGACGAGCCTGGTCTGCAAGGCCATGGAATGTATCATCATGGAACTTATAAACAAAGACATTGGTAATCTTCAAACTCTGGACCCCACCCAGTTCAGGTTTGTAAACGGCAGATCATGTCTTCTAAACCTGATAGACTTTTCTGAAGCAGTCACCAAAGCCGTAGACAAGGGTAAGGTGGTTCACACAGCCTATCTAGATCTTGCCAAGGCTTTTGACACCATCCCCTCTCTGGAATTATAGATAAACTCACTAAACTAGGTATAAATCCCTATGCCTATGTCATAAGATGGGTTGCCAACTGGCTCACTGACAGAACCCACACTGTGAAAGTAGCAGACTCCAAATCCAACTTCAGACCAGTGACAAGTGGAGTACCACAGGGTTCAGTCATGGGTCCTCTCATGTTTGGTATCTACTTCTCTGAAGTACAGGCTAACACAGAAGGTCTTTGGCTAATGAAGTTCACAGATGACTGCAAACTAGCAGCCATAATCAAAACTCTTAACGATGTGGACATCCTACAAAAGGGTCTCACTGAGACAGATGCCTGGTGTCAAAGTCATGGCCTCAAGCTCAATGCCAAAAAGTGCATTGTCATCCCCTTCAGTAAAAACTCTGTACCCATGAACTACAACATAGGCGGTAGGATACTTAACACAGAAAGTGTGATAAGAGACCTTGGGACACAGGTGGACAGTAGTCTCTCCTTTGATAATCACATTGCCACAGTAGTCAGGAAATCCTTCTACGTGGCACATCTCATCAGAAAAGGTTTCTCATCCAGAAAAAAAGAGGTCATTGTTCCCCTCTACTCATCACGCATTAGACCCATTATAGAGTACAACACCCATTTTGGTATGTACCTCACAAGATATCTAAAACAACTGGAAAGGCCACAGAAATACCTCACAAAGAGGATTAGCAGCCTCAAACAGATGCCCTATGCAGACCGTCTCAAAAAACTCCAGCTTTACTTCGTAGCATATCGCCTACTCTGAGGTGATCTCTGCCTAACATATAAAGCTATGTCAAACCCAGAGCTGTTGGACATGCTCCACTTAAAGAAATCCCAATCCCTCCGACCTACACGCTCTAGGGACCTAAACCTTGTCACCACAATAAACAGAACATGCCGGAGGGATAGATTCCTGTTCCCAGAGACTTCCCATACTCTGGAATAAACTACCCATCTATATCAAAAAAAGCTCCTCATTAGCACTCTTCAAGAAAAATCTTGATGATTGGATGGGAAATAGGAAATTCACCCCGGGGATCACCTCTCTGGCTCTGCTCGACAGTGGCACAGGACAATAATTTTCTTGGGTGGCAAAAGCTAGGGTACCTTTTTGGCTGGGCTTGTATAGGCCCCAGGGCCGATAGCCTAGTACCTACCTATGACTGTTCAGCTCAGGATGATCGTTGCAAATATTAATTGTTTGCTGTGTCACAGTATAAATACCAGTGTAAATGACAACAAATAGGTCAAAAATATGACAATGCACTTCTTAATACAGCTGAAGTATCTGTGAAAATTCTACATCATTTTCAAGTCTGAATGTGCTTGAGTGCAGACATAACTTTACATAATGAAGTCTTCACACATCTTGAGTACAACAGTCCATTACAACATACAGAAGTAATACAAGCCACTCACAATTACTTTCTTTTTTTCAAAATCAATCCCTGAAGCACACTGGTGACTATCTCATTTGTGCGATTGGTGGTAACATATTAGCACATGCTTAAATGCATTTGAAAGTTTTGAACTTAGAATGGGGATTAACAGTAGTCTGTAGTTCAGCACATTAATCTTTGGGAAAATAATTATAGGCACACAAACAGTTCTGATTCTGACAATATTAAGAACAGGTGTGTTATGTTTATGTTTCATGTGTCATGATTTACACATTTGTTATGATAATTGCAGTAAATAATTCCTTATATGGATAATATAGATCTGTACTTAGACATTAGGGGATATTTACATATACTGCAGTTATTGCCTATCAGATGTGTGCAGAAGAAAGTTATCTGTTGCAACCAACAGTATGCTGCATTCTCCACTTCATCATGTATAAACATCAATGAATGAACCCTATTACTATTGCCTCACATACATCAGAAAGGGACATCTCTTTGTCATTTGTTCTCAATTTTAACCACAGAAAGGGCATTTACATTTAAACATGTATTAACCAAACATATTCTGTATATTAATGTACATGATAAACATTACTATAATTACAGTCATAAAACCTAAATGTACAGTTGCACTATACATGTTCAGGGGTTAACTCAGTAAGATTTGTGTTGCTCATATGATTGTATTGACAATTTCTCACTAGAAATGTGTGGCAGGTGTATTGAAGTACTATGCCATTGGAATGTATACTGAGGGGGTGATCAAAGGTATTTTATTATATCCAAATGATTAAAGAATTGTAAGGCTGTCATTGTTTTATGTGCATGAAGATAAATACTGATAGTAGGGCAGTGTACATAACTGTGACAATGTGGAATAATTATGAACACTTGTGAAATCATTCCAATAATTTTATTAAGTGATGAAAAAAGCATTTTTTAAGCAACCTGCATGTTGCAAATGATAGAATGTTAGAGACTGTTTTGCTATATAAATACACAACATGCATAAATACAGAAAGACCTGCCTGGCACTTAACAGAAATGTGTCACATTGACCAAGATATAAACAGAATAATGATCTGATATTCATATTATCATTTGTTTGACTATAGTAGATGTGGCATATGTATATTTAAAATGACCCATGCAAACATGCATAGCAATCATGGTAGACATCTAGTGTAATCTGTCCCCTGATAAATGAGTTGTGTTTCTTAATGTCATGATGCATAGCAATTTGCATAGGATGTATTTTTGTGCATGTCAGAAATGGAGAGGAAGCCCACTCCATGCCAACATTATCCTATGACGTGCATCAGCAAATGAGCAAATGTAACAAATGTCAGCCTAGAATTATTTGTGACTATGCTACATTTCTGTTACTGTAAGGTTGACAGCAGCCTGACGTTTGACCGCCATGTTGCTTCTGTTGTACAGAAAGCTTTCTACATGGCCCACCTCTTAAGTAAGGGTATCTTATCCTGGGACAAGTAGGTTATAACACCCCTGCATTCTTCCTATATATAGACCATTATTGAGTACAATGCCCCTTTCAGCATGTACTTTGCAAAGCACATGCCACAGCTGGAGACACAACAGAGGTTCCTCACTAGGAGAATCCAGGGCCTCAAACGTCTACCATGCACAGATAGGCTAAAAGTCCTAACCTTTTACTCAGTTCCATACAGACTCCTCAGAGGTGACCTCTGTCTGGCATACAAGGTGACCTCAGACCCCACCTTGATGAGACTGCTTCATATCTGCAAGTCAAGCTCCACTCGAGTAAAACACACACATGGCCTCAACCTGGTCTGTGACATCAATAGGACTTGTTGGTGGGACAGATTCGTGTCCCAGAGACTCCCCCATTTGTGGAAAAGGCTCCCTCTTCACATCAAGCAGAGTACCTCATTAACCCTTTTTAAGTACAACCTGGATAACTGGATGGGAAACAAACAATACACCCCTGGGATTCCACCCATGTCCCTGCTGGAGAGGGGCATCTGGTGCTGATTTGTCTTAACATGGGCTAAACTCTTTTCTAGGCATATAATGGACTCGGGGCCAATAGCCTGGCAACTTCCTATGAGCCAATGATAAGTCATAGGTTAGCACTAAGCTAACTGCTCTTGCGAGCCATTTTAAGCTTAGCCAGTTATCCCCTGTGAGACTCAAACCCTGCACCTTGTGTTTGCAGGACAAACACCTTAACCATTAGGCCACCCTCCCACTATGCCCTTTCAAGTGTAAGTGCCACACCAGACATCCTGACTAGAATAAGTGTATTAATGTACAGATGTGAATGTACTATATGGTAATTGATATATAGCTCTGAAGTGAACCCTGTTAAAAACAATAGCAAGAACTGTATGATAGTACAATAACATTCAACACACCCAGGTAAAGCATTAACATGTATTACTAGGTGACCTGTTTCAGATTTACATAGCTCAGATACCAAATATACCCTGGCCTATGACAATGTTGCTATCCTCTGCCCATATGTCACTAACTCCATTGGGTGGACATTAGCAAAGCCCACATTACAGAGGCTAGTTCAATTAAATCTTAACAAAGAAGAACAAATGATAACAAATATCATATGACATTCATTACTTAACGGTCTCTTTGCTAAATGGTGTACATCTAACACATCATTTTGTCGGGCATGCTCAGAAGGAATTAACATCAAGAACTATCATAATATCACTGACCAATGCAAACGCACATGAAAATCTTATAACACAGGCCCACCCACACTCTCTGATGATTTTGCAGCATGCCACACATTAAGAAATGTAATACAAGTCCTTATGTCCTATAATGCTCTAGAGTGTCAGCAAAAGAATTACGGTAACACATACATGTTTGTATGAAAACATGCAATATGAAGCATTATTATTTGGAAAACACAAAGCATATGAGTAACCACTGACATAATCATCATTTACATCTTGCCAGACTTAAACACATGCCAGGGAAGATATCAGAGAGATGTGTAACAACCACTGATGTCACACAAAGAGGCATACTTGTTGTGTCCTGAAGAACACACACGAATGGATTACATCATTCTTCCATTGCAATGGATATGGATCCCCTAAGTTGGAGTGCAAGACCTTAAAAATGTGGTCCTCTTATTGTGCCATATGCACTGTATTTTATTTTTTGCATAAGCCATTTCCCTCTGACACAGTAGTCTGACAGACAGATGTTACCAGATTCAAACTCCTGCTACTCACCCGCATTAATTATAGTCACTCACTTCAGGGTTTGAACATCAAGCTATGTGATCACATAAGCTACATGATATTGTGTAAACTGAATGTCCCAAAGGAGAAGTCTTAGTGCAATTGATAGTGTGTATTTCAAGCCATTACATCATTTTAGGCTGTAAGGCATAGTGTGTCTGTGATTTGGTTAAAAGAATGCTGCAATCTATCTCATCAGAAAATATTGTATGATGATAATTATATCCAAAAATATATGATGCATATTGCAGTAGTGACTGTTTAAGTAGAATCACAGTATGACAGAATGTGTAAATAATCACAGATTTGAACTCATGGCTTACTAAGGCAAAAAGCCTGCAGAACATTGTATCATTTCCTCATACCACAGGAGAAAGCTTACTGCTAGTTTTAGAAAAGGCACATTTCAGCAAATTGTGTCATTGGTGTTAATGCATTTGTCTGTGGAAAAATGGTCAGAAAAAGGAATCCCTAGCTAGACTTGTACATATCAGCTATATGGGTGACAACATTGCCACCTACATGTATCTTCATACTTATGCTGAGTAATGCCTGGTTTTGAACTGACTACCTAATTAAGATCACAAGCTAGAGACCAGTGCAGGAATTATAAGTATCACATGACACGGTGCTTTACAATGCACATTTGATTGGATATCACCTTTGTTTAATAGAAAGATGGTTCTGCTAAAAAAGAAAGAAAGTGGTGAAAGATCACAATAACATTGCACAGCTGCATATCCTATATGCAGTTAAAGCCTTTCCCACACAGCAGTAGAGGAAAAACACACAATCACATTAGTCACTCACTGCTGGATTCAAACCACCAGCCTAGATAGTTGCACAGTCTAGTGAATAAATCAACAGCCAGTACCACAGGAGAAGTCAGATTACTAAACTGAAATAGTTCACTTTTGAAAGCATTATCTTATCAGTCTGTTGACAAAACAGGGTTGTGCCTAGGGTTGCAAGAAATTGATATGGGAATGCTCTCCCAGTATAAATATGTCTCCTTAGTTGAAGTGTACAAAATGGATATTATAATAAAGCATACTGAACATGACTGCACAGACTTATACATACAGTCATACTATTTAATCAGTGCTGGAGTTGAACCACTACCTATCTATTTAGAGAATATAGAGAGCACAGTAACATCTGCCAGTACCACAGGAGAAGTCTGCCTTCTACACTGAAAGAGTGGTGCACTTTTAAAAGAATAACATCAGTGGGCTGCAGAGAAAGAGTTTGTGGTAAAAGTGTGATAAAGTGATGAGGGAGTCCTCTTCAAATTTAAGAGTTTCCTCAAGTGGACGTGGCACATCTGTTGATGAAGGCACATGCACCTGACAGTAGACACTGACCCACACACACACACACACACACACATACACACACACATATACACACATGCACACACACACACACACATGCACGCACGCACACGCACGCACGCATGCACACACACACACACACACACAGGAAACTCAGTCAGTGCTGTGCTCAAGCATCTACCTATTTGCACAATCTAGACATTGCAGTATTAATGGGAATTGCAACAAGAGAAATATGATTTTAAATGTGTGAAAATGACCATTTGTAAGGATTACCACATCAGTTTATTGCAGATAAGCTATTGTATATCAGTTTTGGGTGAAAAAGTATGTGTCTTGACAGGTAGAAATAATATCAATGTGCTGATCAAATAATTGACTACGTCATTCATGTTGTTAGTATGAGTGACATATACCTTTGTCACAGTACTGTGTTTTAATGATATTCACACTTGTCAAACAGCAGAGTGACAGCAAAGCTTTCAGGAATATGAAGCTAGGGATGACTGTATGCAAGCATTACTCATTTGTGGTGGTATTTTCAATTATGTGAGCTCATGCTTGAACAATGTCTACTTTAAACAGAAACAGACAGGTCAAAAATATGACACTGCCCTGCTCAATAACACTATTAAATTCTGTTTGGAAAGGTTCCACATCATTGTATGTCATTTCCCAGTGTACATGTTGGAATGCAGGCATAACTTTATAGAATGAAGTGTTTAGTTAATATCACAGTGAATTGTACATACATTGATTACAGCAGTCCATTAACACATGCAGAAGTTATACAATCCAATATCACAGTGTTTTTTGGATCAAAATCTCTCCTTGAATCACACCACTTACAAGCTCATTTGCACGTTCAATGGCAAATTATTAGTGTATGCTTATTTATATACTGATGTGGTGAACTTAGTATACAAGTTCATAGTAGTTTATGGTACTCCATGCCAACCTTTGAGCCACAAGGAGTATAAATGCATAACTAGGTCTGATTATGATGAAATCCAAAACAGAGATGTATTATCTTAATGTTAAATGTGTTACGATGTACACATTTCTCATGACACTTGCTGTAAATTAATTGTTATATGAATGATACAGGTATATGGCTACACAGAGCTCATACATGGTGACTGCCCATGTATTTCAGGCATGTTGTAATTTTTGTTATGCAATTGCATGTATCTGTATGATGTTAGAAAACTGACCAAAGGCTCAAAATAATCACAGTAAAATTAAAATAATAAATGGACCACACCAGTGGTAAAAACCTGAGCAATGTACTTTATTGAACCACAGTTCAAAAGTGACTAAGCACTTCCGCCCTTTTCTTTCATGGGCTTCATCAGAGTCAACATTACATTGAAAAACATTTCCTTTTATATAATAAATACAAGTAATAAAGCAATCAATCAATTAATAAAAAATAATTTCAACTTAAATGAGCTACCATTCTGCATTTTACCAATATAAAATTAGCTAAAATACATTAAGACATTAAAATACTACTATCATGCTAAATAAAAAATTAAATATTAAATATGTAAACTTAATCATACCACCATAGCTCTCTGTTTAAGTATTGGTGCTATTGAAATCCCATCATTTAAACCAGGCTTATGTTTTGCATTCAACCTAAACTGCCATTTTGTTTCTCTAGCTTCAACTTCCAACTTGACATTGCCACCCCTTTCATTATGTTCTATTTTATCAATTTTAAAAAATAAAAATCTCCTAAAATCTGTACATAAAGTAGTGTGTAAATATAAGGCACTGCACGTCTTTTTATTTTTAATATCCCTCACATGTTCAGCAATGCTATCCCTTACTCTCCTTATTGTTTTCCTACATAAAATCCAGGGCATGCTGTACAAATCACGTTCTTAGTATTACAATTACAGCGACTGGACATTGTAGGGTCCTATCATAACCCTCAATGGAGACATAAGGGCCATCATTAATAAATTTACAGTAATTACAAGTCCCACACTTATGCATTTCAGACCCATAATACTTTTGGGTTTCCTGTCATTGGACTCAAATATGTTTTTTAAATTCTTACCCCCTACTGTAACCTATTTTAGGTTTTAACCCTAATTTCATCTTTAACGCAGTATCAAAACTCCAGTCCCAAATTTTTTGTATCCTGCCTACCAGGTGGGATGTATCCTTGTTATAGTGTACAACCATCACATCACTACCAAAAAGACCATCAGACATACTTTGAACTGCGCTAACCTCCTTCTTTAATATAGGGGTAAAAACTGTAGGTCTCTTCTCATTTATTTCCCACCTAATTCACAACAGCATCTTAGTAGGGTAACCCCTATTCATAAACATACCTAGTAACTTGAACATTTCTTCCTTAAAATCATCTTCTTCACTTAACAATCTACTTAATTTGACCATTTGCCCTTTTACGGCACCCTTTTTTTGATGGGGTTGATGCAACTGTCATAATGCAACAGCATATTAGAATAAGTTTCTTTTCTGAAAATAGTAGATGTTAACCTACCTCCACTGTCACTACTCCTTCTAAGCAAGATGTCCAAAAAATCCATCTGTTTTTCATGAAACCTATAGGAAAATGAAAAAAATGTAGTGGTGCCATTCAGATAGTCAATAAATGCTTTAATTCTATGAATGTGATTTATGTAGCAACCTGTACAGCATACCCTGGATTTTATGTAGGAAAACAATAAGGAGAGTAAGAGATAGCATTGATGAACACATGAGGGATATTAAAAACAAAAAGACGTGCAGTGCCTTATATTTACACACTACTTTATGTACAGATTTTAGGAGATTTTTATTTTTTAAATTGATAAAGTGGAACATAATGAAAGGGGTGGGAATGTCAAGTTGGAAGTCGAAGCTAGAGAAACAAAATGGCAGTTTAGGTTGAATGCAAAACATAAGCCTGGTTTAAATGATGGGATTTCAATAGCACCAATACTTAAACAGACAGCTATGGTGGTATGATTAAGTTTATATATTTAATATATACATTTTATGTAGCATGATAGTAGTATTTTAATGTCTTAGTGTACTTTAGATAATTTTATATTGGTAAGATGTAGGACGGTAGCTCATTTAAGTTGAAATTATTTTTTATTAATTGATTGATTGCTTGATTACTTGTGTTAATTATATAAAAGGAAATGTTTTTTATGTAATGTTGACTCTGATGAAGCCCATGAAAGAACAGGGTGAAAGCGCTTAGTCACTTTGAAGTGGGGTTCAATAAAGTTCATTGCTCGGGTTTTTACCACTGGTGTAGTCCGTTTATTATTTTAATTTTATTTGTATGACGTGACTGTAAAATGAAGTCAATACATCTATAGCAGACGTGTATATGTCATAATTAATACACTTCAGAATATGGATGGAAATAAAACCTCATTGATGGTATCACCTCCTGTGTGTATAGTGACAATATGTTCTAAATGTGCCTATTGTGCTATGCTTGTTAAAACATTAAGCCTTGATTGTAGTTAATCTCCTGCAATAATTTCTTGGAAGATATGAGCATTTTATAATTAATTATGAAACACTTGTGGTACCAATCATATGAATGCTGGTGGTAAACTTGACGATGGAGACATTATAAAGCAAAGAAGTTTGTGGGCAGCATGCTTCATGACACTATTCACAAATTGAACATCTGATATGCTATCATTTCAACTCTGCAGCCTTTTGAAGAGATGCTAATAACTATCTCCACATAATGGTATCAGCTAAGCACAGTAAGGGCATCAGATTAATGTGCTGAAGCCAAATATTCACATGATTTTGCCATAAGCTGTGTACTGCTGTTTTCCATACGATACAGGTGTTGCTTGGCACCAGGCATTGAGCAAATGCTGAGGAGAAAGACTGATGACACACCAGGGGTGGGAAGACAAAGACAGAGATAGAGCTAGACTAAGATATTTGTCTATGGGACATTTCTGCATATCCTCATGGTGTGTTATTACTAGGGTTATCATCATGATTAGTCTGTCAGGCTCTATACATGGAAAGACAAAGGATAATGGGTGAGAATGGAAAAGTTAGGGACAATTTTTAAATACTGACCTTATAAACTTACACTTCTGATATGATAATGCATTTTCTGACCTATATAAATTCTGAAAATCAAATGCGCTGCATTACTCCATGAGTTCAGTCATTAGTTATTTGCCAGAAATTCACATATGTTGGGATGAACACAATACAAATTAAGTTGCAGACAGGTAGACATCCTTTGAAAATCTGCAGACTTTAGAAATATTGCTGTGCACAAGAAAGTGTTTTCAATATGGTTCAAGAAGGGGTGGGGTAGTGAAAACGTGATGAGGACATAAGGATGATAGTGGTGGGTTCATAAATATAGCACACAGTAACACCCATACTGTTAATATGGAAAAAAAAAACATTACATAATTATATGACATACTTCTGGATTTGAACTCTTAAAAGTTTAAAATAAAGTTGTACAGGCAGCAGAGTTAACTCAGCTCACCACATAAGAATTTATGCATAATTAAGTCAAAATCACATACTCTAAGGGGCACTGACAACAGGCTGAAGAAAGGGAGAATGTAGGCATCATCCTTCATCACTGTTATGTTAAGTGTAACATCTCTTAGGATATATGTGACATCCAGCAATCTAATATATATGCAAGAGTAACTGTATCACACTTTTGTACTGTTAGTCTGTTTTACTATAGAGCAGTTGGGTTAGGCGCATTTGAGTGAAGGTAACTATGACAATGCCGTTTAAGGCAAAAACTCACAAGATTTTTCCATAAGTCATGAACTGCCATTTACCAGAATTTCATATGGCTGCTTAGTTCCATGCATCACACAAATGCTGAGGGCACATGCTGATGACGCAGCAGGGGCTAGAGAGAGAAAAACAGGGAAGAGGTAGACAGACATCAAACATTTCTGCTTATGGCCCATTTCTGCCCATTTTTGTTGTGTGCTACACTTAAGTTTGTCATCATCATTTTTCGGTCATGCTCTCTACAACAAAGTGCTCCCAATAGGGAAGACGTAGACTATGGCAGAAACAGGATAGTGGTAGGTTAGTACAGCATGTAGGCAACAGTTATGCATAAAATAGTCATAAAAAAAACTGTCAGTGAGAGTTAGACATACTTTTGGATTACAACCCTTAACACTATGCAAAAAAACACTATTCAGAAAAATGGTGTCCAGATCTGAGTATTATCTCACCACACCATAGAGAAAATCCTGTGTCACAAACTTAAAAACACACAATTGAATGGACAGCGACAAAATATTGAAGCAAGGGATGATGTAGCATTAGGCTTCATCACAGTAAAGACAAAAGTAAAATCTTATAAGATGAACATTATATCCAGCAACCGAATAAATATGAAATAAAATAAAAGGTTCATATAGAAGGAGTGAAGAGAGAGAGTGAGATGGATGATATAGAAGGGGTGTTTATTGTTCCACTGTTTAAAAGTTGTGCTATATTTTTCCTTGCCTTGCTAGATTCATGAGATGTTGTAAATGGAGAGAACTAAAGAAGTCTGTAGTTAAATACATGATAGAAATGTAAAATAGCATGAAATAATATTCTGACATACAGTATGTCTGTAATCAAATACTGTCATAGGCACCAGCAAACCCCATGGTCGCTAGGGGCCCTCTGTTCCTGGGAGGACCCAACCACAGCAAGTTATCTTATCTAGATATTTTGTAATGTCTGTCAAACCAACAAAAGCTTGTACGGCAATTTTGTATACTAAACTAAGTGTGTAATAACTCTTATTTATACCTCCTTTAAAATTCAAAGATATCTCTAGTTATAGTAACAATGTTTTGTAAAGTGACAGGCTTCACAATTCCATTCAATATTTTACCACTGACATTGTGCTCTTGGCTTAGTTAAACCATGCTGGAGAACCACAGTGAAAAACTTCTCTAAAGCAAATTTCACACTCCTCAAAACCGAGGTGGAATCCTTCAAAGCCCCCGGGCCTGTGGAAAATACGGCCCAGACCCCAGAATCCTTTATAAATGCATTCTATGAACACCTTCAGGAATGCATGGATCATGCAATCCCAAATAAAACCAAGACCCAATCCTCCAAAAGCAGACATCCTGTCTGCTGGAACCTAGCCATAAACAAACTATACAATAGACGGAGAAAGCTACTAAATGATAGAGCAAAATCCCAAAAAGGGAAGGCATCTCTGATCAGTATTAGCAAAAAACTATGGGCACTCATAAAATCATCTAAGGCCAGCTTCGAGAGAAAAATTGCACAGGACACTAAGGATAATCACAAGGCTTTCTTTAGTTATGTTAGGAACCTGGGTGGTAATTCCCAGATATGCTCAGAATTAGTCCAAAATGACAAAAAATACACCGACCCCACAGACATTGCCAACATCCTAGCTGACAGGTTCAGCGCAAACTTCTCCCCCCCCCCCTTCCCCACCAAAAGGGCAAATATCTATCCCAGCAGAGTGCTGCCCCCCTGACATCTCAGATGCTCAGGTAAGAGCCGCCCTCTCTAAAGCAAAAAACACAGCATCAATGGGACCAGACGGTGTCCCGGACTGTGTCCTACATGAACTCCAAGAAGAACTAAACCCAAACATAAAACTACTGTTCAATCTCAGCCTTACTACAGGATATGTACCCAAGAGTGGCGTACAGCAACAGTGGTCCCTCTCCACAAAGGTGGTGCCTCAACGGATCCTGGAAACTATCACCCCATAAGCCTGACTAGCTTGGTCTGCAAAGCTATGGAAAGGATCATCATGGATCTCATAAATAAAGATATTGGGGACCTACAGACACTGGATCCTACCCAGTTCGGCTTTGTTAAGGGCAGATCCTGCCTCTTAAACCTGGTTGATTTCTTTGAAACAGTCACCAAGGCCATTGATGAGGGGAAGGTGGTCCACACAGCCTACCTGGACCTCGCAAAAGCCTTCGATACAATACCCCTCTCGGGCATTATAGATAAGCTCACCAGCTTAAATATAAACCCCTATGTCACTAGATGGGTTGCAAACTGGCTCAAGGACAGAACCCACATGGTTAGAATTGCTGGAGCCATGTCAGACTCCAAACCAGTTACAAGTGGCTTCCCACAAGGCTCAGTCCTGGGACCTCTCTTGTTCGGTATATATTTCTCGGAGGTACAGGCCAACACGGAAGGACTGTGGCTGACCAAGTTCGCAGATGACTGCAAACTGGGCACCATAATCGACTCTCCAGCTGACACAAGCATCCTCCAAAAGGGCCTCATAGAAACAGACAACTGGTGCCAGAGCCATGGCCTCAAGCTAAATGCCAAAAAGTGTATAGTCATCCCCTTTGGCAAAAACAAAGTGCCCACAAATTACCACATAGGTGGCAATCCATTAAGTACAGAAGAAGTAATTAGGGACCTGGGACCCAAGTTGATAGCAGTCTCTCATTTGACAACCACGTGGCCAAAGTGGTTAGAAAAACATTTTATATAGCCCACCTAATCATGAAGGGATTCACATCTAGATCAGGGGAGGTCATCGTGCCTCTTTACTCATCCCTCATCAAGCCCATAATTGAGTACAATGCCCCTTTTGGGATGTACCTTACCAAACACCTGCAGCAACTGGAAAGACCCCAAAAGTACCTCACCAAAAGGATCAAAGGGCTCAAACAGATGCCATATGCTGCCTGGTTAAAGAAACTCCAGCTCTACTCAGTGGCATACCGCCTGTTCAGGGGCGATCTGTGCCTGACGTATAAAGCCATGTCCAACCCGGAATTAATGGACATGCTGCACCTCAGAAAATCCAAATCCCATCGAGCTACGCACTTGAGAGACTTGAACCTCAGCACTGAAATAAATAGGACATGCTGGAGGGACAGATTCATAACCCAGAGGCTCCCTTCACTCTGGAATAAAATCCCAGTCCAGGTTAGGCAGAGTCCCTCATTGACTCTCTTCAAGAGGAATCTTGATGAGTGGATGGGAGATCATAGGTTTAACCCGGGTATCACTTCTGTGTCACTGTTAGACAGAGGCACAGTATACTAACCTCGAAAAAGGGCATAGCAAAATTAATTTAAAATGGGTGGTGAAAGCCAAACACATTTTGGCTAGGCTTATAAATGCCCTAGGGCTGATAGCCTAGTATGAACCTATGAACCTATGAACATTCTCTCCAGCTTTAAGTGTCTGCAATAAACATGGCTGCAGGGGCCCCCTTAATCATCTCTGTGTTGGGGGGGGTGCACAAAAGCTTCTGCTGGTTAGGGGATAATGAGGAAAACAACTGTATTAATTTCCTGATTACACTCTTTAACCTGAACTGGGCTGTGGTATGACCCTATTAGGGCAAAGCTGATGAACAAAGTAAGCACCAGACAGCTCAGCAGCCCTGAGTGACTGATCTCAGTGCAAATCTTAGATTTTAAGAAGAGCCGATGCTTCCAATCCACAGAGATAGTTTTGTCTTTCAGAGAGTCTTATAAATACTGGCAGAATACCAGATATTATAACTCTCAAATCCTTTGCTGAAGAATTCAACACAATGCCAAAAATAAATAGAAACTCTCCCAGGGACAAGTGGTGTGTAGCAATAAATGAGTCATCCAAGAAGAAACGATAAACACCAAGCCACAGCCAGAGGCATATAAATAAAACTGCTTTAATATATCTTTAAAACTGTTGTAATACTTTCACACAGACAACTGTGCTTCATCAGACCATAACACATAGTAAAAGCACATACAATTATACAAATAAATGCTTTAAATCATTAATTCAAACCAGCCAATAAGAAGCAAACAGCAATAAAATGCATCACTCATTTAAAAAGACCCCATCACGTCAATATGGGTTTAATGGATGTCCTACCATTAATACCAGGATATTTCTCAGCCTGCAAACTAATGATCCAGTGTAACTCGCATCCCTCAGTGTAGTTCTTGAGATCTCCACCCCGGGCACTGGAGATAAAATGGTATGACTTGTGAAATATCAGACTGGTGGGACATAACATACTAGTAAAATTGTGTAATTTCTCATGGGAATTAACTCCATAAGAAAAAGAAGGAAAAAATGCTAGCTTTTGTTTATTATTAATTTTTTTACATGCTAATTATAGATATACTAATTTCAAAATGAAAAGGAGATGCACTTAAGTGATGCCTGCATGTGGGTGACTTTAAGTAGTCATAATATTACATTTCTTTGTAAAAAAGTGGTATTTGTGGTTGTAAAAACATTTCAAATGCTTGAACTTGAATGGCTTTAGTAATAAATGATGGGGCATGTTCCATACATGCTTCACATGACATGCTGTCACAAACACAGAGTTGTAATATTTACAGACTAGTAATAATTATGATGAAAATGTTGTGTACATCAGTGAATTTTAAATTAACAGTCATCATATAACTTACACACATAATATTGGACGTATATAGTGAGCATTAATGATAATTTTTTCCAAAAATCATATTTATGATAATCAAATTAAAAGTTTGTGGCAAACGCCATTGAGTCCCCATCAGTAATAATAACTGCCAACTGGATTTGATTCTAAATTACTTGTCCTCTTTCTCTAAAATCACTTTACTTATACCTTGTGCCACAGACATAGATAGCTGGCATGTGCATTTTCTTCACTTAGTACTGTTCCAAGTGCTGATGGTAGCACACTGGCACCAACCTCACTTGTCCTACTGAAGGCAGCCCAAGTTAAAGTTTTCGCTTTTGCCTTTAGAAGTGAGCCATCATCGCACACTGCCAAGCACTGCACAAATACAGAAGTAAAAATAAAAGCATTATAAGGTATAGATAGCAATGAACAGAGCACTTATGGCATTAACCTCACACACTCATCTTTGTAATGCTAAATGGTGCAGTGGTGCAGTGGCAGCATTGTTGCCTCACACCAACAGGTTCTCCAGTTCGATTCTTGGCTGGAGTGATTTCTGTGGGGAGTCTGTAAGTCCTCCCTGTGTTCATGTGGGTTTTCTCCAGGTAGTCTGGTGTCCTCCCCCATTACAAAGATGTGCACCTGGGCCTCTGCTGAAAATTGGTTTTGTTCCAGGTCACACTTTCCTGGTAAACAAATGTTAAATAAATCTGCTTGCCACATCAGAACTTGCATTTGTGTTTCACATCATCAGACCTTATTATAATGACAATTATTGAGAAAGGGGCACACAACATATAACATTAACTCATTTTTGACACTGCATATACTGCTGAAAACCTAATGTCTTAGTTATAGATGACTCAGTAGTGAGACACACAGATGTCCCCCTCACCAGGTTGGAAAAGGAGAAGATCATGGTTAACTGCTTGTCAGGTGCCAGGGTCTGTCAGTTCATAGGTTCATAGGTTGGTACTGGGCTATCTGCCCGAAGGCATATATTAGCCCAGCCATGTTGTGCTGTATTCACCGCCCCTTTATTAGTTCCCTAGACCCTTGTACTAACATCTAGTACCCTTGGCCCCTATCTAGTAGTGCTGTTGGTGTGATCCCCAGTGTGAACTTTCTGTTACCCATCCACTCATCAAGGTTCCTCTTGAAGAGTGATAGTGAGGGGCTCTGTCTTATGTAGATCGGGACCCTGTTCCATAGTAAGGGAAGTCTCTGTGAAGGGAATCTATCCCTCCAGCATGTTCTATTCATTGTTGTGTTGAGGTTTATATATCTAGAGCGTGTAGCTCGAGTAGATTTGGTTTTGCTAAGATGGAGCATGTTCAACAATTCTGGGTTGGACATGGCTCTGTATGTTAGACAGAGATCACCTCTGAGAAAGCGGTATGCAACAGAGAACAGTCTTAGCTTTTTCAATCGTGGTGCATAGGGCAACTGTTTGAGGCCAGTAATCCTCTTGGTTAGGTACCTTTGTGGTCTCTCCAGCTGCTGGAGATGTCTAGCCAGGTGCATTCCAATTGGTGCATTGTACTCAATAATGGGTCTGATGAGGGAAGAGTAGAAGGGCACCATTACATCCTTAGATCTTGATACGAACCCTTTCGTGATCAGATGGGTCACATAGAAGGATTTTCTAACCACTTTGGCAACATGGTTATCAAAGGAAAGCTGACTATCTACTTGGGTCCCTAGATCCCTTATTTCTTCTTCAGATTTCAGGGGATTACCTCCTATGTTGTAGTTCATGCACACACTCAAGTCATTCAGTAACAATTACTGTTATAACTCTGTCATAGTACATATTGGAGTGAATGGCTTTAAACGTACCTCTTTGGACTATATGAGGAGAGACATGATTGAACTCTCAGATTATGTGTCCCAGGCAGGTATGTCCCTAGCCTTAAACAGCAGTTTACCTTCACCTAGGATAATGCAACAATACAGACAAAATATGATTGACTTCAATAATTGTCTTAGCTTCTGTTGTCACTCCAGGGGTATCCAGTATCTGACAGCCTGGAATGACATGGTCGACAAACCAGGCTGCTTTCCCAGAAATGGTCTTCACCTGTCTTCTCAAGGCACTCTGATACTGGCAAAGACACTTGCCTGCCTCATAGTGCCTTTTTTAGGCAATGTCAAAACAACAAAACTTCCAACGTAAAGAAATCCAGTAGAGACAAACTCAAGGTCATGCTGCTTAATGATAGGAACCTAAACAGTAAACTGCACTCCCTGGAAGCACTCCTCACCTTGGAAGATGCTGACATCTGTACAGTCATTGAGACATGGTTCAAGGCCACAGAGATCACCCCAGCTGTACAAGGTTACAATGCCTTTTACACAATCAGACCTCAAAATGAGCATGAAAGAGCCAAAGGTGGAGGTGCATTCATCTTCATTAAATCCAAATACACCTTGACACTAGTAAAACAGTATGAGTCTCTTGCGTTACTCCAAGTCCAAATAACTATAGGCAAAAATACCCTACCACATCACTGCTAGCTACAGGTGCCACACAATGTAGCAGGAGAAGCATACCGCCTACCTGGACTTGCTAGAGTTGTTCAGTATAAAGCCAAACACCTTGGTCATGGGAAATTTCAAATATCCTTCCATCGAAGTTTTGAAAATTCGAAATGTAAATAAAAAGAAATAAAAGCCAAAATATATATTTTTTTACATTTTTGCAGGGGAGCAAGTCATCCTGCACCCCCAACACCTCCTGCTAATTAAATATACCAACTCTAAGATCACATTACAGTGAGGAAAATGGTAAAGTTTCAAAACTTTGAACTTGTGGTCTCAAACATAAGAAATGTGAAGTTCTGAAACTTCAAAATTTAGAAGTATGAAAACTTCCTGTTGTCGACACCATAACATCGAAATTTTGAAAGTTCAAAACTTCAATAAAAAAATAAAAACAATTTTTTTTTTACGTTTATGCATGGGGGGGGCCCACACCCCCTGCTAATTAAATATATCAATGCCAAGATTGCACTACAGTGAAAAGAAATGGTAAATTTCCCATTTTGTGCTGTATGGTGATCTCCATTTAAACCTTTCGAAGTTTCAAAACTTTGATCTTATGGTCTGGACCATATGAAGTTCAAAGCATTGAAACTTTGAGCTTCCAAAGTAGACCCCCCCCCCAAAAAAAAAAAAAATATATATATATATATATATATATATATATATATATATATAAAACACAAAGCTGTCACATCAATTGAATTAATATTATACTTATGGTGATAATATATATTGCAAGTAGTTACTTACTAGGTCAATAGTTAATAAACTGAGTTTATGTAAAAATGATTGTATTATAATCTTATATAAAAATTGCAAACAGTACCATTTATTATGCCATGAAATTACTTCCAAATATGTATAATGTTTGATTTTCTGTTTTTTTTTTTATGATGTTTGATGTTGCAATCAATACAATTTAGAAAAAATAAGTAAAGCACACTAAAAAGTAGATGAAATAGAATGAAGAAAAAAGTTGGGAAAATAGTATAGCAAGTACACACACACACACACACACACACACACACACACACACACACACACACACACACACACACACACAATTACACATATACACGTGTGTGTATGTATGCATTATGTCTTGCTCTCTTTCTCTCACAATACATGTGTATGTGTGTATATATATATATATATATATAAAACAAGGGAATAATCGCATGAGCAAAATAAACTATAAGAAAAAAGAGAAAAATGAAATGATAATTTTTTTTAAATGAAAGAACAGCTGAATATGAATAAGTCAAGTAATATCAATAAGCATCTACATAAACATCTTGAAAAATATGGACTTTTTAATTTATTTCTTAAAATCCATAAGAAACAAACTGTCTCTAATGTCAAGTACAATAGACAGCCATGTTTTTTCACCAAGAACTGAGACGCTATGATCACTGTTTTTTTTTCTTAAGAGAAGAATGTTAGGAGAGAATGAACAAGAACTGACTTTGAACTTAGATGATACATTCTGTTTCTATTTGTAAATGAACCAGCAAATTAAGTGAAAGAGTTTATATGTCAGAGTTTAAACAAGAGAGTACTAAGAACAAGTCTTCTTTGTTATATAGGTAGCCAATGGGCTTGTCTTAGAACAAGAAAGTGATATTCAGTTCTAGGAACAAGTATAGTAAAACAACACATTTTATAAGATACAATTTGAAGAGAGTGAAGTGTTCTTTGCAGCAGAAGAAATCAAAATCGGTATATATTCTTTTTCTGACAATTAATCTCAGTTTTTCCATGGCTTCTCTGCCATAATGAGATAAGTGTGAGATATCTTCCATGCTCAGGAAAAAGTCTGATGAAATTTTAATTTTCTATTGTGGATATTTAACTGAACCAAAGACCAAAATATGTAACAGAGGAAGTAATTCCCACAGGATTATTCTGATTGTCTGTAATAACAAAACCAGACCTGGGGTTTCAATAACAGTGTGGCCACATCATAGCTACACCAACACTATTTACCTACTTAGCGTGATGACTAACATTGCTAATAACATATGCATGTGGCCAAATCAGTTAGAATGATCAGGAATCCCTCCCATGGCTGCAGCACAGACTTATGGTCACACCATGGTTTGCCACGTTATGTCCTCATCTAAATATAGGAGGTAAACAATTCAGTGTGCATGAGAATCAACAGAAGCCAAAGCAATTATGAATGCACAGTTGTTTATTTGATGATGTAGACAACATCAGTAGATAAACATATATATATATATATATATATATATATATATATATATATATATATATATATATATATATATATATATATATATATATATATATATATATATATATATATAGGAAACACAGACATAGTGGCAGACTGGAGGTCAATAACACAAGTCATGGAGTGAGTATACATTAAAGGTTCATAGGTTCATAGAATCATAGGTGTATACAGGGCTAATGACCAGTGGGACATTTTCAAGTCTAACCAAGTATTGCAATTGTATCATTCAAGTTTATGTCCCTTAGAGTTATTTTAAGGTGTATATGTAAGCTAGGACAATATTTACAGGGTCCCTCTGTCCATTAGAGATAAAGGTGCTAGACCTGGGGTGTATTCCAGTTTCCCATCCACTGGCCCAGATTTCTCTTAAATAGGACTACAGAAGAGCTCTGCTTTTCATAGGGGGAATCCTGTTGCTGAGAAGAGGAACTCTCTGAGACACAAGCCTGTCCCTCCAAAGTGTCCTATTCATATTGCAAACAAAGTTTAAATCCCTATATTGAATAATTCTGATGTTATTCATTTCGCAGATACACTAATGGTCCATCAGAGAGGGATCCAAGGATGCCTTATATGCCAGGCATAAAATGCCTGTCAACAGTCTTTAGGAAACAGAATATGTAGACAGGGCTTTGAGATGTGTAATCATTGAGGCAATTTCTTAGGGTACCTGACTTCCTAAAAGGTACTATTATGCATTTCTTGGCACCAAGTTTTAAGCTATGGCTTTGGCACCAGTCATTTTTCTGTGTTAGTCCTTCCTGGAGGATATTAGTGTCTTGTGGGAATTCTATGGCTGCACCTACTTTGCAGTCACCTGTAAACTTGGTTTGCCAGAAGACCATGACATGGGTCTTGATTTATGAGAAGTAGAGGCCACAAAGGAGCAGATGCAGTACAGAGTCCTGAGGGACTCTGCCAGTGATCTACTTCTTTGTGGAGGTAGTCTTATCTAGTCTAATTTATTAGGTCCTATCTGAGAGCTAACTGGCTATCCATCTCATAAAATAGGGTTCCCTGCCTATATCCATGAATGTGATTATAATGCCCAAGTGGTGTATTGTATCAAATGCCTTAGCCAGGTCAATGGGGGCAGTATGTACCAGTTTGCCCTCATCTATTGCTTTGCTGACTTTCACCAATAAATCCACCAAGCTGAGTAGGAGTCATCTGCCCTGGCTAAAGTAAAACTGTGTCTGAAGGTTTTATATGTTCTTATTAATCATTTCCATAATAATTCTTTCCATGGCTTCGCATATCAGACTAGTCAGACTTATGAGTCTGTAGTTCCCATGGTCCATTGATGACCAATCCTTGTGCAGAGGGATAACCATTGCAGTTCTCCATTCATGTGGCACAAAGCCCATCTAGAGGCTATGGTTAAACAATGGCTTCAGCAGTCACAATAAGCCATGTTTCAGGCTATTTAGGAGGTATCCTGGAATATTATTATTATTATTATTATTATTATTATTATTATTATTATTATTATTAAATTATATCAATGCAGTGTTTTTGGCATTAGAGAGTGCATCTATGACTTAGTGATAGTTTAAGGAGGTTGTTGATAATGGTATTTCCTGGAGGGTGGCCAGGGGTGTGGGAGGTAACACTGGAGCTGAATTTGTCAGCCAGTAGATTTGATATATCTTCTGGCCCCATGTATGTGCCTCTATTTACAATCAGTCATGAACACTTCCTTTGAGGTTTCAGACATGTTCGCCCTTTGTTTGAGAGGATGCTGTTCCACAAATTTAGCTTATTAGAATTAATTTGCTCTTTTAGCTGTTTGCTTGGATTGATGAGAATGTTTTCATCATGCTAGGTATAGCACATGCTAATCTTGGCTATGACTTTTTTTCTTTTGTTTTACAACCTGTTTATGTTTGAATTCCATCAGGGTGGTTTGTTTTTCAGTTACATCTGGGCTTATTTCAGGTAGATGCAGTTGTCTCTATACATTTATTGACATGATTGCACAGGGTATCTATGAACAATTCCACATAAGCAGCTGTATTCTCAAGGTTTCGGGGAGGGTGTTTGAAATCTTGACAAGTTGTCACTTAATAATAGAAGGTTTGCCTTAGAATAGTTCTTAAATGTTACAGTGTTAGCCAGGGTCACAGAACTGATTTTTATTATGAAGGAGTCAACTTTATGGTCTGACCTTGCCAGAGACTACACCACATGGGGGGGGGGGGGTACAGAATTCTCCTATGTTTGTGAGTACTGGGTCAAGTATGTTTGCACTCCTAGTGAGCATATGGACTATCTGGTCCAAGATGTTTGTATTTACAAAGTTCAAGAACCCTTGAACCTGTAAGTATGCGGTCATCAAAGCATCCCAGTTTATAGTGGGGTAGTTGAAGTCACCCAAGCATATGATATTGGGGTGAATAGTGAGGTCCTCAAATAAGTTCAAGCATGAAGTTTGAGTTTCTTGGGCTGTACAAGGTGACCTATAACTTGCAAGGATATTGTGCAGGACTTTGTCTATGGAAATCCGGACATCAAAAAGCTCAAGCAGGTCATTCTGCATGACTAGTCTTGTGATGAGTTTGTTTTGGATATAGATTGAGGCACCCCCATATTTGGTACCTGCCTATGCAGTAGCTGGCCTGAAAGTGTGGATGCATTGTAACCCTGAAGTGCTGAGGTGTTCTCCATGGCTTTAAACCATGTCTCAGTAACTGCACAAATGTCCAGTTTCTACAGTGAGATGAGAGGCTTGAGGGAGTGGAATTTCTTGTTAAGGCTCATGGCATTGTGCAGTAATACCTTTAGATTCCCTTGGGTTGGTTGACAGCTTGGCATTGGCTAACAAATGCACTTTGGGGAGGACAATGTTTTAGTCAGGATTTGAAAGCCAAACCAAAAAGTACCATAGGTAGTTCACCAAAGGCTATCTGGCCACAAAGATTGCAAAGGAAAGAAGCAAAAAACAGGTACTTGCCACCACGCTGAACAGCTTCAAAACTTTTATTTAAAACACAATTAAAAACACAGGAATGAGCACTTTCGGGGCCAAGCTCTTCAGATACAAAACTCAAATGAAACTGCAGTTTTTATATAGTTTTTATATTGCTCTTCAGTTAACATTCTGCGGTTTCATTTGAGTTTTGTATCTGAAGAAGGGCTTGGTCCCAAAAGCACTCATTCCTGTGTTTTTAATTGTGTTGTAAATAAAAGTTTTGAAGCTGTTCAGCGTGGTGGCCAGCACCTGCTTTTTTCTTCTTTCATTTAGTATTTGAAAGCCTAGAGGGGGAGGTGCAGACCATCCTTGGTAAAGCAAGATGGTCTTTTTAACCATATCCTTCCATGCCAACAAATATTGTACCGCCTTGGAATGACACAAGAAACTAATCCAACTATTGTAGTCAATCATCTTTTGTTCATATTGTGGCATGAGCTGCATAACAAAACATTACAAGCAAAGATACATCATAAAAAATCTGTAGGACAATATGACCATCTTAAGACAGTTTGAGCTATACATAGGAGAGGTTGGATGTAAAAGTAATACAGTAACTTGATGCAGCAACACAAGCCATAAATAACAACCAGGAATGTTAGCTGTGCATCAGCACTATACAATGAAAGTAATTAAATATGAAAAGATATTTGTCTAAGGTGGGTCAGTGAAAGAATTCATTACACAAGCCAGTTATATCTAGGTTGTAATGTAATCGTGAGACATTGCATACACCCTAGTGCAAGGGATCATAAAAACACAGTGAGGAGCAAAAAAGTTTTTATTGTAGTCTTTTAGTCCTCTGTGTGTGTGTGTGTGTGTGTGTGTGTGTGTGTGTGTGTGTGTTGTGCTTATTGTGATTTTGCAGCATGAATAAATCAGTAAGCAGAGCAATACTTAGAAATGCACATTTCTTTCACAGAACAGATGCCAATAATTCAAATTTCAGGTTATGACAGCAACGGAAACCATTGTGAAATTATTTCACGAGTGAGGACTCAAACCCATGCATGGCTAAGTCACACTGTAAAAAGGAGCATAAACATTTTTATTGCAATCTGTCAGTCCTTTGTGTATATGTGTATGTTGTGCTTATTGTGATTTTGCAACATGTAAATGGCATTAAGCAGAGCATTACTTACAAATGTCACATTTCTTTCACAGAACAGCAGTCAGTATAATAAATTTCAGGTTATAACAGCCACTGGCTGATGCACAAGCCAGTGTATTTCTTTGTGCTGGTCTCAAGCCCAGATAAATGGGGAGGGTTACGTCAGGAAGGGAATCCAGTGTAAAATTTTTGCCAGAGCAAATATGCAGACAACAATACAGATTTCCACACCATATGGGTCGAGGCCTGGGTAAACCATGACCCCCTCCAGTACTGTTAGCCAACAGGGTACAGGCAGAAATTGTGCTATGAGTTACCACATAGCTGGGTAACTACAGCAGAGCTAGTAAGAGAGATGGCTAGAAAGGTGCTTGGTGTGACATCTGGAAAGAGGAAGGAGGACAAGGAGACCTGGTGGTGGAATGAAGACATACAGGAGAGTATACAGAGGAAGAGGTTGGAGAAGAAGTGGGATTGTCAAAGAGATGAAGAAAGTAGACAACAGTATAAAGAGATGAGGTGCATGGCAAAGAGAGAGGTGGTGAAGGCTAAGGATAAGGCATATGAAGAGTTGTATAAATGGTTGGACACTAAGGAGGGAGAAAATAACCTGTACCGATTGGCTAGACAGATGGACTGAGCTAGTAAAGATGTGCAGCAGTTAAGGGTGATAAAGGATAATGAGGGAAACGTACTCACAAGTGAGGAGAGTGTGTTGAGCAGATGTAAAGAGTACTTTGAGGGGTTGATGAATGAAGAGAATGAGAGGGAGAGAAAGTTGGATGATGTGCAGATAGTGAATCATGAAGTGCAGTGGATTAGCAGGGAGAAAGTAAGGATACCTATGAAGAGGATGAAGAATGGAAAGGCTGTTGGTCCAGATGACATACCTGTGGAAGCATGGAGGTGTTTAGGTGAAATGGCAGTGGAGTTTTTAACTAGATTGTTTAATGAAATCTTGGAAAGTGAGAGGATGCCTGAGGAATGGAGAAAAAGTGCTGTGGTACCGATTTCTAAGAATAAGGGTGATGTGCAGAGCTGTAGTAACTACAGAGTGATTAAACTGATCAATCACAGCATGAAGTTATGGGAAAGAGTAGTGGAAGCTAGGTTAAGAAGGGAGGTGATGATTAGTGATCAGCAGTGTGGTTTCATGCCAGGAAAGAGCACTACAGATGCGATGTTTGCTCTGAGAGTGTTGATGGAGAAGTACAGAGAAGGTCAGAAGGAGTTGCATTGTGTCTTTGTGGATTTAGAGAAAGCATATGACAGGGTGCCTAGAAAGGAGTTGTGGTATTGTATGAGGAAGTCAGGAGTGTCAGAGAAGTATGTAAAAGTGGTACAGGATATGTACAAGGGTAGTGTGACAGCGGTGAGGTCTGTGGTAGGAGTGACAGATGCGTTTAAGGTGGAGGTGGGATCGCATCAAGGATCAGTTCTGAGCCTTTTCTTATTTGCAATGGTGATGGACAGTTTGACAGACGAGATCAGAGAGAAGTCCCCGTGGACTATGATGTTTGCAGATGACATTGTGATCTGCAGTGAGAGTAGGGAACAGGTGAAGGAGACCCTGGAGAGGTGGAGATATGCTCTAGAGAGAAGAGGAATGAAGGTCAGCAGGACTAAGACAGAATATATGTGTGTGAATGAGAGGGAGGATAGAGGAATGGTGAGGATGAAGGGAGTAGAGGTGGTGAAGGTGGATGAGTTTAAGTACTTGGGATCAACAGTTCAGAGTGATGGTGAGTGTGGAAGACAGGTGAAGAAGAGAGTACAGGCAGGATGGAGTGGGGGGAGATGAGTGTCAGGAGTGATTTGTGACAGACGAGTACCAGTAAGAGTGAAAGGGAAGGTCTACAAGAGGGTAGTGAGACCAACTATGTTACATGGGTTGGAGACAGTGGCATTGACAAAAAGACAGGAGTCAGAGCTTGACATGGCAGAGCTGAAGATGTTAAGATTTGCACTGGGTGTGATGAGGATTGACAGGATTAGGAAGAAGTATATTAGAGGGTCAGCCCAGGTTGGAAGGTTTGGAGACAAAGCCAGAGAGGCAAAATTACATTGGTTTGGACATGTGTTGAGGAGGGATGTAGTGTATATTGGGAAAAAGATGCTAAGGATTAAGCTGCCAGGTAACAGGAAAAGAGGAAGGCCTAAGATAAGGTTTATGGATGTGGTGAGAGAGCACATGCAGGTAGTTGGTGTGATAGAGCAAGATGCAGAGGACAGGAAGAAATGGAAAGAGTTGATCTGCTGTGGTGACCCCTAACAGGGGCAGCTGAAAGAAGAAGAAGAAGTTGGGCGAAGGAGAAGAAGAAAGGGAAGGCATGCCTGGAGGCAGGAGGAGACAAGAAAACTTAGGTGTATGGAAGTGAGGGTAGGAACTTTGAATGTTGGCATTATGACTGGTAAAGGGAGAGAGCTAGCTGATATGATGGAGAGAATGAAGACTGACATAGTATCCATGCAAGAGACCAGATGGTAGAGGAGTAAGGTCAGGTGTATTGGAGGTGGAATCAAATTGTTCTACCATGGTGTGGATGGATGGAGAAATTGGGCAGGCGTTAACCTGAAGGAACAGTAAGACAAGAGTGTTTTGGAGGTGAAAAGAATATCAGATAGGGAAATGATTATGAAGCTGGAAATTGATGGTGTGATGATGAATGCAGTTAGTACATGTGCTCCACAAGTTGGGTATGTGATGAATGAGAAAGAAACATTTTGGAATTAATTTGATAACATGGTGGAGAGTGTACCCAAGGGTGGGAGGGTGATGACTGGAGCAGATTTCAGTGGGCATGTTGGTGAAGGGAACAGAGGGGATGTGGAAGTGATGGGTAGGTATGGTGTTAAGAAGAGGAATGCAGAAGTCAGATGGTAGTCAATTTTGTGAAAAAGGATGGACATGGCTGTGGTAAATATGTATTTTAAGAAGACAGGAGCATAGGGTGACATATAAGAGTGGAGGAAGATGCACGCAGGTGGATCATATCTTATGCAGAAGGCCAGTCTGAAGGAGACTGGAGACTGCAAAGTGGTGAAAGGGGAAAGTGTAGTTAGGTGACATAAGATGGTGGTCTGTATGATGATGTTGGCAATCAAGAAGAAGAGGAGGAGAATGAGGGCAGTGCCAAGGGTCAAATGGTGGAAGTTGAAAAAGGATAACTGTAAGGTGGAGTTCAGGGAAGAGTTAAGACAGGCAATGGGTGGCAGTGAAGAGTTACCAGATAACTGGATAGCCACAGCAGAGGTGGTAAAGGAGACAGATAGAAAAGTGCTTGATGTGACCTCTGGACAAAGGAAGGAGGACAAGGAGACCTGGTGGTGGAATGAGGAAGTACAGGAAAGTATACAAAAGAAGAGGTTGGTGAAGAAAAAGTGGGCTTGTCAGAGAGCTGAAGTAAGTCAACAGGAGTACAAGAAGATAAGGAGTATGGTGAAGAGAGAGGTGGTGAAGGCTAAGGCTAACATGTACGGTGAGTTGTAAGAAAGGTTGGACACTAAGTTGGGAGAAAAGAACCTGCACCAATTGGTTAGACAGAGGAACAGAGCTGGGAAAGATGTGCAGCAGGTTAGAGTGATAAAGGATAATGAGGGGAACATACTCACAACTGAGGAGAGTATGTTGAACAGATGGAAAGAGACTTTGAGAGGCTGATGAATGAAGAGAATGAGAGAGAAAGAGAAAGAGAAGGTTGGATGATGTGGAGATAGTGAATTAGGAAGTGCAATAGATTAGCAAGGATGAAGTAAGGACAGCTATGAAGAGGCTGAAGAATGGAAAGGCTGTTGGTTCAGATGGCATACCTGTGGAAGCATTGAGGTGTTCAGGAGAGATGGTAGTTTATTTTTTAACTAGATTGTTTAATGAAATCTTGGAAAGTGAGAGGATACCTGAGGAGTGGAGAAGATGTGTATTGGTACCGAATTTTAAGAATAGGGTTGATGTGCAGAGCTGCAGTAACTACAGAGGGATAAAATTGATCAGCCACAGCATGAAGTTATGGGAAAGAATAGTGGAAGCTAGGTTAAGAAGGGAGGTGGTGATTAGCGAGCAGCAGGATGGTTTCATGCAAGGAAAGAGCACTACAGATATGATGTTTGCTCTGAGGGTGTTAATGGTGAAGTATAGAGTAGGTTAGAAAGTTTTGCATTGTGTCTTTGTAGACTTAGAGAAAGCATATGACAGGGTACCTAGAGAGGAGCTGTGGTATTGTATGAGGAAGTTGGGACTGGCAGGGAAGTATGTTAGACTGGTACAGGGTATGAACAAGAGCGGTGTGACAGTGGTGAAGTCTGCAGTAGGAGTGACAGATGCGTTCAAGGTGGAGGTAGGATTACATCAAGGATCTGATCTGAGCCCTTTCTTATTTGCAGTGGTGATGGACATGTTGACAGATGAGATCAGACAGGAGACCCCATGGACTATTATGTTTGTGGATGACTTTATGATTTGTAGTGAGAGTACAGAACAGGTTGAGGAGACCCTGGAATGGTGAAGATATGCTCTAGGAGAAGAGGAGTGAACATCAGTAGGACTAAGACAGAATATATTTGTGAATGAGGGAGAGGACAGGGGAATGGTGAAGATGCAGACAGTAGATCTGGCAAAGGTGGATGAGTTTAAATACTTATGATCAACAGTTCAGAGTAATGGTGAGTGTGGAAGAGAGGTGAAGAAGAGAGTGCAGGTAGGGTGGAGTGGGTGAAGAAGTGTCCGGAGTGATTTATGAGGGATGCTGGGAATATTGGGAAAAGGATGCTAAGAATGGAGCTCCCAGGTAAGAGGAAAAGAGGGAAGCTTAAGATAAGATTTATGGATGTGGTGAAAGAGGACATGCAGGTGGTTGGTGTGACAGAGCAAGATGCAGAGGACAGGAAGAAATGGAAACAGTTATTCTGCTGTGGTGACCCCTAATGAGAGCAGCTGAAAGAAAAAGAAGAAGAAGATTATGACAGCAATTGAAATCATTGTGAAATAATTTCACATGACAAGACTCAAACCGATGCATAGCTAAGTCATAGTGCAGCAAACACATCTTTACACCGGCATGCTACTGAATCTCTCAGGAAAAATATTTGAGGAGATGATCATTGTCATGGAGTACAGATAAGGAATGTAAACAATCTTATGCAAAATCATCCCACCCTCAGTGGATTAGACATGAAGCTTTCACATCATTAATATATTGACCAACGAAAGTTGTTGCAGAGAATATAACCACCTTAAATTAATTTGTTACGTGTTTTTATGTGAGAATTGCTTACTGACTTACAATGGTGCTAAGTTCAGTTGGTTGACTTATGGCAAAGTCTGAATACATGCATAGGAATTTTCTTCATTTTTGCCGTAAGACAAGGACTATCATTGCCCTCTGTCCATCAAAAACTACCAATGGTGCTCAGTGCCAAGCATTTCACAACAGATAATTAAAAAGATATATATTTATATATATATATATATATATATATATATATATATATATATATATATATACATACATAATAAAAAAAATATTTTTATGACCCATTTGTGGCAATGTGTGTCTTATGTTTAAGTATGTTTAACCAGATATAACAATCATCATCATCATTATCATCATCATTTACTAACCAGTAGGCCCACTGGATATGCAATTTCTTTTCAGGGCTGAGCCAGGAGCAATGCCAGTTGAAGTGACTTTCCCAAGGTCACACACTAGGCAGATGAAGACTGAGAGAATCAAGCTTGTACCCCAGACAATGCAGCTCACAACATGAGTGTCCTCTGCACCAACTGCAATCCCTGTTCTCCTACCAAGACTCTTGCGGTCAATACCAAATAAAACTTCTATGCTTATTTTTCTGACTAGGGCTAGCATGCCCATTGCTGACAGCATGCAGTGTGTACACTATGGGATACCAACCTCACAATAAACATGAAATACAACAGTCAAAATGGTCACCACTCTTTTGACACCTTTCATACACATACAAGTTGGACTGTCACAGAGCTCGTCACATTAGACAGTATACTTATTTTCAAATGTTATTTTGAGATATTGACAGCATTTAATGTGTGACAGACCTTTGCATTGTGAAGGCTTTAAGAACATGGTTCTTTAACAAAAATAGATGTGACAATAGTCATTATGAGGAAAATCTGCAAAGTATAAGCCTGACTATCTCACAATAACTTCTGTTAGGAGTTATCGCCAGGTCCTCTGGCATATACATGGCATTGTGTAAAACTCAACAAAATATTTACATGGTTTCCTTGTTAGATAAGTAGTGCAAAAAATTAATCTCATCTTGCAAATGTATTTACTACAAGTTTTTTTATGTTTTTTCTGTATTTATATATATTTTAGTGTATATATTTACTACTTTTGGTCTGTACAACTTTGGAGCTTTTCTCCTCCAGTCTCCACTGAAAATGGGCTTCTGGATCAGCTGGACCAACCAATAAATAAATAAATAAATAAAAATGCAGTCCTTTATTTTGTCACACATCAGTACTCTTACTCATCTACTTCCCTGTGAATACACATGATAACTGTGCCCTGGGCTTGTAATATTCTATCTTGGGCTGCCTATATCTGGTGCACAGACTGACCAACCTATATATGTGTTTACACAGTCTAGTTTGCAGTTTTTGTATGCATTATTCCGTTTGTCTGTAGCTGCCTAGGTATTGTATAGTTTTTATGTATAGTGTCCTTCACGTCCTGTTCAAATGATAATAACTGTTGCCAGGACTTTGTTCATTTTCTGACTTGGGCTGCCTCTGTCTGTTGCACAGAGTGGCCACATAACAAGCTTTTTGCTTGTTGCATCAACCCTTGACATTTTTTTGAGTTATTCTCTGCTTGAATGCAAACAAATTGTCATGTACATTGTTAATATGTGTGCAATATGGCTGAGCTGCATTTATTCATTTCTGAATTGCTCTGCCATGGTTTTCTACTTCATTAGTATAAAGCACAGCTCATTATGTTGTCATTAGCATATATCTGTGCTATGCCTTTTTTCCAGCATGCCATGTTGTGGTAATTGTTTCCTGACTTGCACACATCCTGTTCATTCCCCATCATCACACAATTGCCCTTAGCATGATGTGGCAAGTGTTTATGATTCATATCCAGAGTTGAGGAGTCAATTTTCTAACTGTAACCAAATAATATTATTATATTTATATATTTATTTATTTTTGAATTAAGAAGAAATTTACAAGAAATGATTCAGTTATCTAATAATAATAGATGTTGCTGGAGAAGCATTATAATGCTTGTAAAAGAAGAGTGGAATCTGTATGTGTCATCAGCAATAAGAGCAACAGAAAATGTGACATGTAAATGAAGAAAAGAAAAGGCAACACCACTAAACCCTGTTAAACACATTTATGCAAAGGGGTTTTGGAATGAGGAAGTAGAATGCAGTTTTATGTAAAGTTAATTATGAGAAAGAAAACTAAGAAACCACGAGGTGGCACAATAACGAACACCAAGTTCATTCAGAGCTGAGATAATTAAAGTATGATTGACCATACCAAAAGTTTGGTTAAATCATCTAAAACAGCACTCATGATTTGCCCTTTAACCATCACCATTAGTATATCATGGGTTAGAGTCCAGATAGGCATCATAATATCCCTAACAGCTAAAATTCATGTTGTTAAAGAAAACAAAAAACAAAAAAACAAGCTTTATCTGAAATATATTTACAATGCTAACTATTTGCAAGTTTCTCAAGGACTTTTCCTAAAGAAGTTAAATTTGAAATAGGTCTAATATCAGCATAAGAAGTAAGATTTTTAATTTTGGGAATCGATTTGCTTTTACATTTCACTTTCATTTGATCAATTATATTCCTTTAGAAAAATTCAAAGGAAATATTGGATTTGAAGTTTAAATGAGAGACATTGCTAGTGGTCACTTTTTGGCTTAGAGGATTGGTTGAAAATATGGAATGTAAATACAGAAAATATCTTGCCACTTCTGGCTTCATTCATGGACACAAACCTTTTTCCCCTCTAGTGGCGATATTCACCAGATGTCAAGAAAAGGTGAGAATAAGAAAAAGATTATCATTGTAGCTTTGGTAAGGCTGATAGCATTCACATAGTATTTTTTTTATTTAAAGTTAAATGAAACATAGTTATAAACTCCATTAAATAGGTCATGAGAATTATTTTACTGGGTAGAAAAAAAAAAATAAACCATCAAAGCAGCTATCAAGTGTAACAAACTAAACTTAAATGGAAAACAGCTCTCAAAGCATTACTGGCTAATGGGAAATTTAACAAAGTTGAGTGTTTTTATTCTTAACAATAACAAGAACTTTATAAAAACTAATCACAATTCGAATAGTTACACATTTAAATCCTCCAAAGACACAATTGTGTGGCACAGAAAACTGATAAAATAATGTAAAAATATATTTAATCTAGTGAACAAATATTTAGAATGTAAAATATGCATTTATTTCCTTTCTGGCAAGGATATAAAAGCATTTAATATTAGCACCGTTGTTTAAACCAGGAAAAAACACAACCTAAAATAAAGCTGTCTGTAAAATTCCTTGACTTCCAATTGTTTATTTGTAGTCATTACCCCTCAGTGAAGGAGCACCGTTATTAAAGACACTAAACTGTAACTTATTAAAATGAGTGCTATTTACACTATGTGTAAATAAAGCATTTTTTAATATCCTTGTTTTAATTGCTGCATAATATTCCTTTATATTTTTCCAAAGCTTCCAATACTTTTCTTCTTGTATAAAATATGAACAACTGGAACACTGTGCAGTGTATACTATGCAGTTGCTCTGCCATGTAAAGTATCCACTGAAGCAAATTGTTTTGTTAACACTGGCCAACATTATATACCTACTGTACTGATAAACTTGCACCATAAACAGTAAGTACAAGGATTAACACTCTTACTAGCAATAGCTTTGTCATGCCATTTTATGTTATAAATCTCTAAATCCAGTTGTGTAATAATCTTCAAGGCCATTTGCACTTTATAAGTAAAACTAAAAATTTCTTCTACAAATTTAGAAAGTTAAAAATTACCCAGAACTATTTCCAGTTATTGTCAATAATGTCTTCAATATTATCAATATCTAAACCAATAGGATCTGAAAAAGTAATTTATTTGTGTTTGTCTTCAACTAATTCCATTCTTTGGATCAATCTGATAGCTAAAATATATGGGTAGCAGCTTTTTCTTCTGTTAATGACTTCATCAGCTTTACTCTTGACAAATGCAAAATTATAACACCTATCTATGAATAACTCTTTCAGAAATTCAACTATCTTAGGAAACTATCTAAGCTAAAAGACGGTCTAGCAGCTATTAATATCTGCCCCTTGATAGTGTACTTTTCATAAACTTCAGATGTAAACTATTAACATGCAAATAATTACTGGTAAAAGTTGGATTCTGATAAATTTTACTGTCAAACAATACACTGACATCATTCATTGCAATTGTCACATCTAAAAAGTTAACTGAAGTTCCTTTGTTGCTAATTGTAAAATGTAATAAATATGTGGTATGTTTTAGCTCATCAATAAAATTAATCACTAAATCTATATCACCATTCCAAATAAAAAATAAATAATCAATACAACTTTAATGAAACAAACATATACCCAAAGGGAAATGTTTTTATGATAAAATTCCCAGTGGGCCATGACTACATTGACAAGAGCTGCAGTGGCACCCATGGCCACCCCTTTCACTTGATGGTAAATGGTATAATTGAAAGCAAAATGACAGGTTTTTAAAAAGTAACTCTTGTCAACAAACATACTTTATTCATTTTACTGTTAGCAAAACAATGTTGTGACTAAGATATTATCTAAGAAAATCTAATTCTGTTTCCTCTGAAATTGTAGTATACAAAGATTTAACATCAATAATTGAAACATTTCCTAATCTATATTGCTAAATTTATAACTTTATAACAAGCCCCAAATTTGCTATGAATCATTTTTATAGAAAGAACATTTTACACTACAGGGTTCAATATACTGTCAATATAAATGGAAATATACTCTGTCTTACATCTGCCACTAGCAACAATAGCTCTAAAAAATAATTGCTCGTTATTTTTATGTATTTTAACTACTCCAAATAATCAACTCATATTAGGCTTATCGATATACGGAAATTCATATAAATGAAAACTGATAAATCACTTTTGTAAAATATCAAGTAAAATATTATCAGCATATTCATATCCAACATACATTGCTTTCATGCATGAATTTTCTAGTAACATTTATTCAATACACTTAACATACTTAGACTAATGCATTAATACTATTATGTTGCCCTTATCAGGTTTCATAACTAAAACATGTCCAAAATAGATCAAGCTAGTTAAAGCTTCTCTTTCCACCTTAGTACATTTACGAAACGTATCCAACACTCCTTTATTTAAAATACTCTGTATGCCATTATCATACATTTCAGTAAACATATTTAAAGTAGATGTCAATTGTAAATTAAAATAATTGTTTTTGGTAAAAACTTTATCAATGTTTTCAGTGTTGGAAGTACCATGTAACCATAAAGTGAGCACATATTTTAACATTTTAAATATTTATTCATTAGTTTAAATATATTTTTCTATTTTAATTGGTTTTCTGTTGTCATGTGATTGAGGTGCTTAAGCATTTAATTGTTTAACTGTTCTTATTATCAATAGTTCTGATGAAGTTATTGCTAAGACAAAAATCATTCAACTTTATGAAATTTCACATAGGTCAGTAATGCTTTGAATATAGTTTTCAGTTTAATTTTACCCAGTAGGTTAAATTCAGCATTTTGCTTACTGGAAACACCACTCAAAAGCTTAGGGTTTCTAAAAGTTTTACCCATGGATAGGAATAATTATTGCAACAGTTTGCTGTTTTTTTTTTTTTTTTTTTTTAAGTGATGTAAAATACTTGAAGAATGACCTGTTAAACTGCAAAAGTTTAATAATATCATTGAGTCTGGAGTCATAGGCATCTTGATATGAAGGATTGGAATGAATGCTGGTACACATTTATGATTTGTTTAGCAAATCATATGCAGAAGAAATATGTATCATCATTTATGTACATTATTTTCAATTCTGAAGTTGGTCTTTATATTTTTTTCTGTTACTTTCTGTTTAAGAACAAGGTTTTAGTATTAGTTATATAGGGCTAAAACATTAAATAAAAGTTTCTGATTGTTAAACAAACAGGTAAATAAACTAAAAGTCTCACAAAATGATGTGACATAGTTGTAGCCAGTCTAAAATTCTTCAGGGACTACAATAGGTGTGGTACAGCCACAAGGTTTTTAAAGAAACAATGAGAGAACTATAACATTCATATATATTTTAAGAGGACAAATCTGACTAATTATTGACTACCAATATTGCACACAAGACAGTATAGCATCTACTGAAGTTAGAATCTGATTTCTGCCATAGAAAAATAAAGAAACAATGATGAAGAAATGTATTGCAGAATATGTAGAAGTCATTGGGACTTTGGCCTCAAGGTACCATTGTTCACAATGCATAGATCGTGCCCAAAATATCTAACAGAGTTTATAGATTATTGGTGTTATTTGATCAGAAGTGGGCTTTGAATGTGATTTGCTAAGACATCAGGAAGGCACCTTTCATGCATTCATGCAGTAGAGTTGACAGCAAATTTGAATGACTTCTGGTGGGTTCCTGAATTGTGACATGGATTAATCATCCAGGCTGCAGGGTATAAATAAGTAATACCAGACTGTGGTTAGCAATGAGATTTTAACAGTCATTAAAACTAGAGCCATTCCTTTTTAATGTGTCTTGCATTGCAGAAGCTATGAAAGGAAAAGTTTGTCTTTTTTTCTGATGACACAAACATGCACAATTGGACTGGAAGTATAGAAGGCATAGGAAAAATGAAAATGGACTTCATTTACTTATTACAGAGAAATATACAGAAATATAATAGAATACAAACTGCAAAACAGTGCATTTGATGAATACAATCATAAGCAAGAAGATTGTACACAGTGGGGCATGAAAAAACAAAAAAACTTACAAGGATGGATCAAAGGGGCAATAGAAGGGTAACTTGGTCTGTACAAGTGGGGAAACACAAAGAGAGGTTTAAAATGAGGTTGTTTCATTGGCCAGAGTGTTTTTTTAGCTGGGTTAGTCCTGTGTCTTTGAGTCTATGAATTGTGTTGCTCATTGCACTGCAGAATTTAACAGTGCTTTGTGTAGATATAGACACTTAGAAGCTAAATTTTCCCTATAAAATCTCTGTTGAACTTTAACCAGTACTTAGTTGTACAAAGAGCAAATTGATTACATGCAGAGGAGCATTGATACACAATTTCAGACATACATAGCCTAGTTGTAGTTTCTACCCTCACAAAACCCAAGTTAACCTGCTTTAAACTCCTGCTATGCTATACCTTTGTAGTTCACCTGAAAAAGACATAACACCATGGATGGGCGCTTCCCAATATCTCTGCCAACAGCTTGGTAGATATGGATATCCAGAAACAATATAGCAATTGTCTCATGTTCACTGACAACAAACTAATCCTTACAGAAATTGACTCAGTATGTGAGAGATGTAATTACACAATGCAAGTAGAGGAAGGACTCTCACACAAAAACAACGAAAATAATATTCAGTTTTCAGTCATGTAAGCAATTTTCTCCTTATTCTACCTGATGAGCAGGATATATGTATGTCTCACAATGGAATCTGCTATGACTAAAATATTTGGTATTGTGTTGGCTTGCATGTATCCTGCTCACCAGGTTGAATAAGGAGAAAATTGCTATCAGGGATCAGCATTCACCAAATCACCCAAGCACTTAAGTCATTAGATGATAAGTACTAGTATGACTCAGTCATAGTCCACGTGGGTGTAAATGAAGTGAAATGTACCTCCCTAGAATATATGAAGAGGGACATGTTGGAGCTCTTGAGCTATGTGTTCCAGGCTGGTATATGCATACCAATGAGCATCATTCTACCTTCACTAAAGATGAAGCCACTATATGAACAAAAATGATTGACTTCAATAATTGCCTAATTCTTTCATTCCAAAGGGGGGCAATATTAATCAGCATGGGAGGATATGCTCAACAGTTCATGTTGATTAGCCATACATGGTATGTACCTGTCCCCCTAGGTCTTTGAATATTATCTAAAATGTCATCCTCCTCCATGGTGGGTTTTTCAGACAATGCCAAACTGATAAAACTTCCAATATAGCAAAACCAACCCAAAGGAATCCAGAGGTATTGCTTCTCAATACCAGGAGCCTAAAAAAGAAACCCCACTCCATCCAGGCTCTCATCACCCTGGAGAATTTGAATATCTGTGCAGTTACTGACACAGGGCTTAAAGCTGCAGCGAACATCTTGGCAGTACAGGGCTATAGCATTTTCAAAACATTCAGGACAGTGACTACACAGGTAGGGACCAAAGGTGGAGGTGTCTCAATGTATATCAACAACGAACTTGCCTCAAGATGAGTCAAACAGGATGACATGTTTGAGCTTCTCCATGTCCAGATTTCAATAGACAAAATTCAATACCATATCATATCATATACTTGCAAGCTATAGGCCACCCTTTATGACTCAAGAAACTCATAACTCATATTGGGCTTATTGTTGATTCTCCCTATTCAACCCAATATCATGTTCATTGTCAAATTCAAGTACCTCATTGTAAACTGGGATACTTACACAACCCCAAACTTATATGCCCAGAGATTTCTGGATTTTGTAAAACCAAATACACACACCTTGGATCAGATAGTTCATAAGCCCACTAGTGTTTTCACAAACATGGGAGACTTCTGTACACCTCCTCTCCCCCATGTTAATTCATCTGTGAGAAGTCCAGATCACAAAGCTGTCTCCTTCTTAACAAAAATCACTGCTATGACTCCGGCTAACCCTGTAACATTTAGGAAGTATTCCAAGGCAAACTTCCTACTACTAACTGATAACCTGTCAAACTTCATACCCCCAACCATGCAAACACAGCTGCCTATGTGGAATTGTTCACAGAGGCCCTGCACAATCATGTCAATAAATGAATAGAGACAGATGTGCCTACCAGAAATAAGCACAGAACTAACTCAAAAAACAAACCACCTTGATGGAATCCAAACATAAATAGGCCGCACAACAAAAGAAAACAAGTCACAGCCAATATTAGGAAGTGTTACATCTGTCATGATAAAAACACTCTCATCAGTCTAAACAAGCAGACAACTAGACAGGCAAATTCTGTTTCCTCAAAGCCAAATGTCAGGTAAAGATAGCCTCCCAGACAATGGGCAACTATAAGGCTTTCTTTAGCTACTGTATGTTCAAAACCTCAAAGGCAGCACACAGTGGAGTCACCTACATGAATATGGAAGATACAACAAATCTGCTGGCTGACAAATTCAGCTTCACTTACATCCTCCACTCCCAGCCCTTGCCTTGTCCTGAGAAATACCATCAAGCAACCCTCTAAAACTATCACTATATTGTAGATGTGCTCTCTCTAAAGCCAAAAAGACTGCATCAGTGGTCCTCAATAATATCCCAGGACACCTCCTAAATAGCTTGAAATATGACCAATCAGCACCACTGAAGTCACTGTTTACCTATAGCCTCTTGACAGGTTTTGTGTCATGTGAGTGAGGAACTGTAATGGTGATCCCTCTGCATAAGGGTGGGCCACCAAAGGACCAAGGGAAGTACAGACTACAATTTCATATGCATGCCATGGAAAGAATTATAATGGAAATTAACTGATTAATAATGGCATAGAAAACCATCAAACAATGGATGCAACACATTTTAGTTTCTTCAAGGCCAGATCATGCCTACTAAACCTGTTGGACTTCTTTAAGAAAGTCCCCAAGACAAATCATGAGGGTACAATGCTGCATGTTGCCTTCCTTGACCAGGCTAAGGCATTTGATACAATTTGATATGGCATACCTATGAGTCATCAATGACTCTACGTTTGTTTGTCTTTACTGTGGCAGTGATCTCATTGCTGTGTAATGTATTGTGAGAGATGGAAAACGTGAGTTTCCCTTTTTCTTCACTGTTGTACAACTGTGGAGTTGGTATATGTAATTTTGGGGGATGTGGGGGAGGTTGGCAACCAGCAATTAAAGAATTTTTGATTTTGTTATGATTTTTCAGATCACCATTTTTCAATATATAATTTGTGGTGAAAAGTGAGCTGAAAGACAGTCCTTCACTCTTATGTAGGTAAACCTTAAAATAACCACTAGGGAACATAAACGTGTTAGATACATTTAGAATGCTTGGCTAGGTTTATAAAGCCCCCAGGGGACATTAGCCTAGTATATACTTATGAACCCATGAACCTATAAGCTGTTGAAAAAATTGCATCAAAAGCTACACACACACACACACACACAGACACACACACACATGTATATATATATATATATATATATATATATATATATATATATATATATATATATATATATATATATATATATATATATCTTCTTCTTTCGGCCTCTCCCGTTATATATTTATTAGCTGCAGATATATATATATATATATATATATATATATATATATATATATATATATATCTGGCTGGGTGTAAAACATAATTTATGGCAACATTTTAAAACAGTAACCTTTAAAAAGTATTAAAACATTATTTTCCTGCATATAGCATGCAGTCAGTGCTCACCAAAATCAGCATTATCTGAAGTGACAGACATTCCATAGCTGACAAAATGTGACTGCACAGCTCAGACTTTACTGCACCCTCATCTCTAATTTGTCCTTAATTGCCCTGTATACTGCCAGTCTACTGGTATTATTACCTTTTCATGTAATTCAGAAAATATAGCAGACAAATCTTTGAATGTACTACTAAATAAATAAGTACAATTCTGACTGATATCACTCTGTGTGCAGTATTAATTAAGCTCATGCTGCCTTTTTAAGTTAGTCACATCTTGTTAATGTGCAGGTGTTTGTCATGCAGTCAGTGTTGTATCCTCATCAAAATCAGCAGGAACCTAGACAAAAGCATACATTCGAAAGAGAATAATATGGCAGCACTGTTCAGGATGTCAGAACAATAATATTGATATATGACTTGTCAGTGAGGCAAAAATGGGCTGAAAGTTAAAAACACAGATGGGCAAGCATTGAAAACAATGGCACATCAAACACAATAGCAAACTCCAGCTGATGGCAGCTCAGAAAATAATGGCGACTAAATTACATTTTCAGTCATAAAAAGAATTTTTGTGATTTACTACAAGTTTTCATTTTCTGCATTGGAAGCCAGATCTGTATCTCAGTGTACAGCTTGCATTCAGTTTGTCTTAATGAAATTACAGATAAATAATCATCCAGTGCAAAGTGCGGTAAATATATACACACGCATAAACTCTAGTATGTGCACACACACACACACACACACACACACACACACACACACACACACACACACGCATGCGCTCACACAGCATAATGCACGCATACACACACAAAAACATGTGTGTGTGTGTGTGTGTGTGTGTGTGTGTGTGTGTGTGTGTATATATATATATATATATATATATATATATTATATATATATATATATAGAGAGAGAGAGAGAGAGAGTTAGTTTACTATTACATTTTGTCATTTGTTCAAAACAAAGGCCCACAATGTTGAAAATGAAAATGTTTTTGAATCGACATTTCAAATATCCTTTCTCAGACATCCGCAGTCGATGTTAGTTGACATAGCAGTGGGTGACGTTAGACCCCCAGGATATTCGGCTCAATGTGGCATGGGAATTTCACCTCACTAGCACAGGTTTTTATTGTTTTGTAGGAGGCAAGCCCCCATTCACCCCCCATGTGGGGAGCTGTGCTGCCCACACCCCCTGCAAATTATATATGCCAACTCTGAGATCGCACTTCAGTGAAGAAAAGGGTAAATTTCCTGATCCTCACTGTACCGCAATCTCCATTCACAATACCAAACTCATAATAATGAATCATGCTTTACATTCATTATTATAGATTCATTGTATTCAAGTTCAGCATTGTGCATCTTTGAAACTGTACTTTCCATTAACTGACAGTTGACAAAAAGCAATTCAAGGTTTTGATAGTAAAACTATATATATTATCTCGAGTTTTGAGATGCCGATCTCAAAATATCAACATTTTGGTATCCCGAAAGTTAAAAATTTTGGAGTGAGTTGGATGAAGTGGTGGTGAGTGTACCCAAGGGTTAGAGACTAATGATTGGAGCGGATTTCAATGGGCATGTTGATGAGGGGAACAGAGGGGATGAGGGAGTAATGGGCAGGTATGGTGTTAAGGAGAGGAATGCAAAAGGTCAGATGATAGTGGATTTTGTGAAAAGGATGGACATGGCTGTGGTGAATACATATTTTAAGAAGAGGAAGGAGCATAGGGTGATGTACAAGAGTGGAGGAAAATGCACACAGGTTGATTATATCCTATGCAGGAGGCCCAGTCTGAAAGAGATTGGAGACTGTAAAGTGGATACAGGGGAAAGCGTAGTTAGGCATCATAGAATGGTGGTTTGCAGGATGATGGTGATCAAATAAGAGGTGGACAAGTGTGAGAGCAGTGCCAAGGATCAAATGTTGGAAGCTGAAAAAGGGTGATTGTGAGGTGGAGTTCAGGGAGGAGTTAAGACAGGCACTGGAGGGGGGGCAGTGAAGACTTACCAAACAGCTGGGTAACTACAGCAGAGATGATAAGGGAGACAGCTAGAAAGGTGCTTGGTGTGAAATCTGGACAGAGGAAGGAGGACAAGAATACCTGTTGGTGGAATGAGGAAGTACAGGAGAGTATACATAGGAAGAGGATGGCGAAGAAGAAGTGGAATTGTCAAAGAGATGAAGAAAGTAGACAGGAGTATAAGGAGATGAGAAACATGGCAAAGAGAGAGGTGGCAAAGGCTAAGCATAAGGCATATGGTGAGTCGTATGAACACTAAAGAGGGAGAAAAGGACCTGTACCAATTGGCTAGACAGAGGGACCAAGTTGGGAAAGATGTGCAGCAGGTAAGGGTGATAAAGGATAGTGAAGGAAATGTACTCACAAGTGAGGAGAGTGTGCTGAGCAGATGGAGAGAGTACTTTGAGGGGCTGATGAATGAAGAGAATGAGAGAGAGAGAAGGTTGGATGATGTGGGGATGGTGAATCAGGAAGTGAAAAAGATGAGTAAGGAGGAAGTAAGGACAGCTATGAAGAGGATGAGGAATGGAAAGGCTGCTGGCCCAGATGACATACCAGTGAAAGCTTGGAGGTGCTTAGGAGAAATGGCAGTGGAGTTTTTAACCAGATTGTTTAATGAAATCTTGGAAAGTCAGAGGATACCTATTTTTAAAAATAAGAGTGATGTGCAGAGCTGTAGTAACTACAGAGGGATAAAACTGATCAGTCACAGCTTGAAGTTATTGGAAAGAGTAGTGGAAGCTAGGTTAAGAAAGGAGGTGATGATTAATGATCAGCAGTATGGTTTCCTGCTGGGAAGGAGCACTACAGATGCGATGTTTGCTCTGAGAGTGTTGATGGAGAAATATAGAGAAGGTCAGAAGGAGTTGCATTGTGTCTTTGTGGACTTGGAGAAAGCATATGATAGGGTGCCTAGAGAAGAGTTGTGGTATTGTATGAGGAAGTCAGGAGTGGCAGAAAAGTATGTAAGAGTGGTACAGGATATGTACAAGGGTAGTGTGACAGTGATGAAGTCTGCAGTGGGAGTGACAGATGCATTTAAGGTAGAGGTGGGATGATTACATCTAGGATCAGCTCTGAGGCCTTTCTTATTTGCAATGATGATGGACAGGTTGACAGACGAGATCAAACAGGAGGTCCCATGGACTATGATGTTTGCAGATGACATTATGATCTGTAGTGAGAGTAGGGAACAGGTGAAGGGGACCCTGGAGAGGTGGAGATATGCTCTAGAAAGGATAGGAATGAAGGTCAGCAGGACTAAGACAGAATATGTGTGTGTGAATGAGAGGGAGGATAGAGGAATGGTGAGGATGCAGGGAGTAGAGTTGGTGAAGATGGATGAGTGTAAGTACTTGGGATCAAGAGTTCAGAGTAATGGTGAGTGTGAAAGAGAGGTGAAGAAGAGAGTACAGGCAGGGTGGAATGGGTGGAGAAGAATGTCAGGAGTGATTTGTGACAGACGAGTACCAGTAAGAGTGAAAGGGAAGGTCTACAAGAGGGTAGTGAGACCAGCTATGTTGTATGGGTTGGAGAAGGTGGTATTGACAAAACGGCAGGAGTCAGAGCTGGAAGTGGCAGAGTAAAGATGGTATGATTTGCACTGGGTGTGACAAACATGGACAGGATTAGGAATAAGTATATTAGAGGGTCATCTCAGGTTGGACGGTTTGGAGACAAAGTCAGAAAGGCGAGATTGCGTTGATTTGGACAAGTGCTGAGCAAGAATGTTGGGTATATTGGGAAAAGAATGCTAAGGATGGAGCTGCTAGGTAAGAGGAAAAGAGGAAGGCCTAAGATAAGTTTTATAGATGCAGTGAGAGAGGACATGCAGGTGGTTGGTGTGACACAGAAATGTGCAGAGGATAGGAAGAAATGGAAACAGATGATCCGCTGTGGCGACTCCTAACGAGAACAGGCAAAAGAGAAGAAGAAGATATATATATATATATATATATATATATATATATATATATATATATATATATATATATATATATAGATATCATTCACTCCCTCCATCAAGTCAGCTGCTCATCAATTGAGTGAATGACTCTTAGATTTGATCAAATATTCTATTCATTGAAAGTTTTCAATTCATACCTCTCAGCCTCCTAGTGCAAGAAATCTGGAGAAAGCCTAAAATATGTATGGATAAAGGCCCCAAAACAGGGATGTTTTAAATGTTGCTCTTCTAAACTTAAAAAATTGCTAAAATTACACAGTTTATGTTAACACATTTTCAGAAAGATATGTTTGAAATTCAAATATATTCCATTATTTAATGACTTTAGTCATCAGTGCTTTGCTAGAAAACCACAAGTTTTATGAGAAAAAGACCAAAAATATGAGACAAAAATCTGGATATTCTGTACAAATCTGGACAGTTGAGAGGTATGATCAGTTCCATGCATGTAAAAGTACCTGTGAGTTTTGGAAACAAATGACAAAAATCTTATGATATTGTGGAAGTTTTAGCATGGGAGGATAAGAACATTTGTGTGAGTTAGGGTGGGGCTACGTGAGGTCAGTGGTATAGTGTAGTGTGTGCATGTGACTGTGCATGTGTGTGTGCACGTGTGCATGTGTGTGTGTGTGTGTGTGTGTGTGTGTGTGTGTGTGTGTGTGTGTGTGTGTGTGAGTGTGTGTGCGTGTGTGCGTGTGTGCGTGTGTGTTTGTGTGTGTGTGTGTGTGTGTGTGTGTGTGTGCGCTGTCTAGATTAGTGGCAGTGCTGTATAATGAGTTTTTAAAAGGTAAGGTACAGGGTAAAGGTTATGGTTATCAGGTATTAGTAAGGTGGTGCAGGGGGTACAAATAAAAAAAAATAAAGAAAATATTTCAGGTCAGTAAAAACTTAATTCAGCTGTAAAATTCTTTCTTATCTATCATCTTATTTATATTTATATCCTCAACCAAAGCAAATATATAACACACACACTCCCAAAACCTATATATACCAACTCCAAGATTACCATACCTCAGAGAAAGGGAATATTCTGAGAAATAGCTATCTCAGACTTGGTACACACAAGTCTATTCTTTTAGCCACCTGTGTTTTCGGACTTGCTCATGCAGCTCATGGCTTTGGAGATGGTTACCCTTTAATACACTTATGTACTATATCAGCTTTGGTCTTTTTTTTCCCTGTTTGGTTATTTGGAGCTTACTTTGTTTATTTTCTCTACTATTTAATTGCTGTTTTGCTAGGAATATTATTCACAGCAAAGGGGCTAACACTAACACATTACCAATTGATTTACACTAACTGAATCGTTTTATATGTTGTTGTTGTCACATATGCTCTGTTGCATTTATTTTGCCCTTTTTGCCCTTTGTAAATGTTCGTTAACTATTGATATATCAATAGTTAACGAATCTTGCAAGTCTATGTGTAGTATAGTTTCACACATTTATACATGTTTTTGCTTCCTACCGCGTCTCATTAGCTATGACCAGCAAACCACAGAGATGTTTCCCATACCGTAATTCAGATGTGGTAAATTTTGCTGAAGCTCTGAGTATGTCATGTATAGAAAAAAAATGAGGTAGGAAAGTAAATGATCCAAGTTCTTCCAGTTTTACTATATTATGCTATACCAAAGTTTAAGCTTAGACTTGAGTTTTATTAAAGCAATCTACTAACCCATCAATCTGATGGCAGTACATGAAGTTCTTAATGGTTTTTATTTATAATACTTGCAAATGTGGTGCATTTCAGAGTATAGTCAGTAATCAAATGAGTGTACTGGTTACAGTTACAAGGCTTTACTAATGGGCCTACAAGATCTATGGCTATCTGCTTGAATGGGGTCTCAGTAACAGGAAGGGGTGTCAGTGGACTTCTGAACCCAAGATATAGTACAGTTTTATGACAGTCCAGGTGTGCTGCACAGAAATTTCAGTGTCTTTCATTAAACAAGGCCAATAACGCCTACATAAAATTGTTGCGTTACTATTACCATCCCTACAATTTAATATTTTCTATCCCTATGATTCCTCCCATCATACATTAGGAAATCACCTACCTTAACAGTCATTAAAAAGGAATTGTATTCTTGTATTAGTGTAGGAGTATGAGATTCAAAGATGCAGGAGTCTGTATCCCATGCTGCACTATGGGTCTGAACACAAGACCCTACATACCTATAAACCTATTTCTCATTTATGCTTATGGAAGTTTCCTTTACTTTAGGTTTCTTCTTTCCTTGTTTCTTTCTAATAAGTATACATTTTGTTCTAGAAGGTTCTTTTAAGTTGGTACATCTGCTTTTATTTTCTGTGTGTGCATTTGTGTGAGTGTGTGTATGTGGGTGTTTTGGGGATAGTGGGTGCAGAATTGTTTTTATTTTAGTATGAATGCAGTTTGAATTGCTTTGAGTGCTCATAAACACTTGGCAACTTCTATTATTTTAGTTATTCTTTCCTGAACAGATGGTTGGGCTGTTTCTTGAATACATTTACAACATTGAAAGTGAACAGATGACCCCAAAAATATAAGCAGGAAATGCAAATATAATATTCAAAAGACTCTACAAGTACACAAAAATAGGTTGCACAGTTTTTACATAGGCTAAAATCTTGTGTTATCCGCAACTGAAAACCACTGAAAGTGCAAAGGATTCCTTTTAATATATGAACACCTGTAAAGTAAAATTAAGGATAAGAGAGAAATCTGAGTTAGGAGATGAAATCAAAATATGGCCTGGAGATTAAGGAAGAGAAAAACATTATGAAAAAAAAAACAGATAAAGCAGAGGAAGAGATAGTGGGTGCAGTCAAGGATGTCCCTTTGCTCTGTGAAAAGTAATTTTAGGAGTCATAGCTTATGTGTGGCTATAGAAACAAGAATGAAGGAGTATTGCTGGGTGATGAGATTATCCTTTGTCTATAAAGCAGATATATTGGGAGTACTATTAGTTCTTTCTTGAAATGTGGGCATTTGGTAAGTTGCTGGAGTTGTGCTATCATACTGTATATAATTAGCAGGAACAGTTTCACTGAAAGACCTTTCACCTCTGACATGACCAAAGGGGAGTGTACTACAGTTACAGCATTGTCATGGCTTCAGAGGGAGCAGGGGACAATATTTATTTGAAGTTTATTTCTGAGGGATGGACAGAAAGAACTGTCCAGTATTTCAAAAATAAAGATAGCTTGAAGGAGTGAGGAACATACTATGAGGTATGGGTCCTTCATCTTGTACCCCTCAAAATAGTGGGAGAATTGTGAGATGCTGCAGGATCTGAACTTTGTTCATTTCATTTCTAATGCATGTTTTACTGTTCCATTTTACTTTGTCTGGAGACCTTAGTCTTTCAGTATCAATCCCAATAGTGAGGACATTGTGAATTGCTGCAGGATGTGAGCCTTTTTATTACATTTCTACTGCATTTTTTCTATTTGCATTTTTCTTAGACTGGGAACCTTAGTCTTGTAGTATCACTTAATATAGTGAGTGAATTGTGAATTGCTGCAGGATCTGAGCCTTACCTTACAAACACAAGGTGCAGGATTTGATTCTCACATGGGGTAATTGGCTAGGCTTGAAATGGCCCACAAGGGTAGTTAGCCTAGTACTAATCTATGAACCTATATATATATATATATATATATATATATATATATATATATATATATAAGTGTGTGTGTGTGTGCGTGTACACTTATACTGCATTCCAACAACTTCAAACCCTGATTGCACTGCCCTTCACAGGTCACAAAAAAGAGGACCCTCAGCTATTGATGAGCACTTTCTTACTGTCTCTACAGCCAGCCTGGTAGAAATGGGCATCTTGAGACATACGAAACTGACACAGTATGTGAAAGTTGTAATTACATTGTGTCTTAGGAGTTAAATTTCTTGCATACAGACACTGATATCTCTAATTAGGTTGCCAGTAACTCAATACAATTACTATGGATCAGACACATAATCTCACATATGCTGATGATCTTAAATGCAATCTATCCAAATCTCAAAGGCCTCCCGTACATTGCCCTCACCAACTTCCCATGCATTTTATAATGACAACACTCCTGTGGACACAAATAACTACATCTCATAATGTCTCAACCTCTATGGCATCAAGGCAAACTGCCACACGACTCAAAATATTGGTCATTGGAGACTATTGTGAGACAAGACTGAGCAAGGAGACAATCACTGTCGGTTGCCTATCAGGGGATAGGATCTGTCAGATAACTCATACACTCAGGACACTGAACCACAAGTACAAGTATGACTCTGCTGTAGTCCATGTGGGTGTTAATGACCTGAGATGGTACCTCCCTGGACTGTATGAAGAGAGACATATTAAGACTTGTGTAATGTCCTTGGTGGTCAGATCTGATCACAAAGTGGTCACCCCTGGAATAAATATAAAGACTGAACTCTTGGCAAACTAAAGGACCTTTAAGAACTTTTCCAAGGCTAACTATATGCTTTTAAGTGATGGCATAGATTAAATCTAAGCACCTAAGAGAACACAGTGGCTTATGTGGAAGTGTTTATAGAAATCCTGTACAAGCATGTAAATAACTGCATAGAAACAGCAGTACTAAACTTATGGCAAACTACAAAAACAAGCTCCCTTTGTGAATCTCCCGTATAAATAGGTAATACAACAAAAGAAAGAAAATCCTGTCCCAAAACAAGAAGGGCCATATCCAAAAGACAAATAAAATCCTTCATCAGTCTAAACAAGCAACTCAGGGAAATAATCAAGCTCACTAAAGCAAATTTTGAGGCAAAATGGGCTCTCAAGGATAACCAGAAAACATTTTTCAGTTATGTATGCAACCTTAAAGGGAACACACAACAGTGTGTTGAACTAATAGTAAGTGGAACTTCCTCTACCAAACTGAGGGATACAGCAAATTTTCTGGCCAATAAATTTAGCTCCAATTTCATACCATGACCACTCTAGTCTCCCCAAAATACCATCTACCATTTCCCCCCCAACTATAACTAAAGAACAGATCCTCACTGCACACTCCAGAGTTAAAAACATTGCATCAGTGGGTGCTGATAATATCTCAGGATGCCTCCAAAATAGCTTGAAGTATGACCTGTCAGGTCCACTAGAATCTCTATTCAACTACAGCCTCCAGACAGGCTTCATCCCTAGGGAATGGATGACTGCAACAGTCATCCCTCTACACAAAGGTGGACCATCAACAGACCCAGGGAACTAAAGAACCATAATTTTGACTTGTGATATATGCAAGGTCATTGAAAGAATTATTGTGGATCTGATAAACAAAGACATATGAAATATTCAAACTGTGTACCTATCTCAGTTCATTTTCATCAAGGGAAGTCATGCCTACAAACCTTGATGAACTTCTTTAAGAAGGTCACTAGAGGCATGAATGAGGGCAAAATGGTGCATACTGCCTACCTTGAATTGGCAAAGGCATTTTACACAATACATCACTCTGGTATTATAGACAAACTCACAACGTTTGGCATAAATTCCTATCTTACCCAATGGATATTCAAATTATTCCGAGATAGGACACATTAAGTTATGGTGGGGGAATCCACCTCCACCAAGAGGCCTGTTACTAATGGTTACCTATAGGACTTGGTACTGGGACCTCTTCTATTTAAAATATACTTCTTTGAAGTCAACGCAAATGTAGATGGCCTTTGCCTTACCAAATTTGCTATCAACTGCAAGCTGGGTGCAATCTCTGAATCCCCTAGAGATGTAGATATGCTTCAGGAGAGTCTGACACAGACAAATAACTGGTGCCAGAATCATGGCCTAAAATTCAGTATAAAAATGCATAATCATACCCTTTGGGAAGACAACTGCCCCTACAAATTACAACATTGATAACACTCCTCTAAGAGTAGACAATAGTAAGGAACTTGGGAAGTCAGGTTGACAGTAACCTGAACTTTGATCATCATGTGACAATGATAGTGGGAAAATCCTTCTACATGACACGACATATTAGCAAGCGCATGGCATCCAAGTCTATGGAGATCATAGTCCCACTATACTCAATCCTCACTGGACTAATAATTGAGTACAATGCACCCTTCGACATGCACTTGACTTGGCATTTGCAACAGTTGGAGCGGCTCCAGTGGTTCCTCACTAAAAATAATACAGGGTGTAAAGAATATGTCCTGTGTGGACCATCTCAAAGCCCAATCTCTATACTCAGTCTCCTACAGACTACTGAGAGATGATCTATGCAGCTACAAAGCATTCTCCATTCCAAACCCTAATGGATCTGCTGAACATTCACTAAACAAACACCACTAGAATTACCTGATCTAAAGATATAAACTTCATCTGTGTCATAAAAAAGTATGTTGGAAGGACAGCTATGTCTCTGAGAGATTACCTCTTCTTTGAAATAGACTCCACATTCATGTGAAACAGATATCTTCCCTAAGCCTATTCAAATGCAGTTTGGACCAATGGACAGGAAATTGCAAATTTACCCATGGCTTGTCGCCTGTGGCCCTTATGATCAGAGGCAGTTTGTAGATGCCCTAAGGCACAGGCATATGCCAAAACTGTTCTAGCCCATGGGCATTGATAATTGTGGAAAGTGGAGCATGAATGGCTAGACTTAAAAAGGGTTACGTGCTGTCAGCCTTGTGACTTCCTATGATCCTATGGTGGAAAGCCAATTTGCCTTTTGTCTACTGAGGCAGTAACATCTGAGCTGAGGCAAAAGACAAATGAATCTACGTGTGGCAAATGGATGTTTGCATTTTGGAAGCATTATATAAAGAGTGTAGAGTAACAATTGATAGGGCATATTCTTGCACTGGGATAGAAACATTCTTTGCCAGAATTGCTCTTGCTTCTTTCTTTAGGTGATTTGAAATAGACTAGGAGCCTTTGTTTTGGACAGTAACTTTTGTGACAAAATTGTCAGTGTGTTTCCTAAGAGAGATTGTTTTATCAAGTATTAGGCCAAGGTCCTTATACATTTTGGCCATGCTATGGCTGGTTACTCAAAGTAGTATTCAAAAGGGGTAAGCAGTTGTAAGCTTCTTTTGGAAGCTAAAGAGCATTGCAACAGTTTATTAACATTATGAGTAAGTTTAGTTTCTGTAAGCCAAACATGATTAATGAGAAATCCTTTTGAAGAGCAGATTAAACTGAAGAGAAGATGTTCCATTTCTGTACAGGATGATGTCCTCTGCATAAAGCGTTATCTCACCATTAAGGGATAAATGTAAAATGTCATTAATAAAGTGAGAGAAAATGTGACAAGGAGGAATAGATACTTGAGGGACTCTGGTAGAGAAGGATCTAAATACAGTTTGTAGAGCACCGGCTTGTACTTTAAAGATGCTGCTAGAGTGGTGCTAAACATGTATGATATGAGCAGGACAGCATTAAAAAACATTTGCACTTTAAATCAGATACGTTTTTATACTCCTATAAAACTAATCATAAGTAGAATATATGTATATATATATATATATATATATATATATATATATATATATATATATATACACACACACACACACACACACACACACACACACACACACACACACACACACACACACACACACACACACACACACACACACACACACACATATAGATGGATAGATAGATAGATAGATAGATAGATAGATAGATAGATAGATAGATAGATAGATAGATAGATAGCATCATAGTATCAGAGCATAATTCTAGGCTATCAACTTAAGGGGCCCTTTTAAGCCTATACATACTTCCCAGTAAAATTTGATAGGTTTCAGTTCCCAAAGGTTTTGCAGGGCTATATATACTTGGGCATGGCTGGCTGAGCATTTACAATTTCTTTCTGTATTAGAAACATAGGTGCCAGCCCAGAGGTATATTTATGGTTCCCCATCCACTGATCCAGGTATCCCTCGAATAAGTGAAAGAATAAATTCTGCTTCATATGAACAGGAAGCCTGCTCCTGAGAAGAGGGAGCCTCTGAGACACATATGTCCTTGGTCTAGAGGGTTCATTTTATCTCAAATTTGTCTTTGGTGGACTTTATTAGCTCCCCTGAGTTGTTTGTTTAAGTTGATGATATATTTTTACCTTGCTGGGCATTCCCACCTCCTAATGTTTGCCATCAATTTCTTCCTTTTGTTATACAACCTAGTGATGCTGGGATTCCTCCAGGCTGGCTTGTTTTTTGAGTCAGTCATGTGCTTTATCCAGGTGGGTACCACTGTTTCTATGCAGCTGTTAATATGATTTTACAGGATTTCTGTGATTAATTCCAGTTAACAACAGTGTAATATGATTTTACAGGATTTATGTGATTAATTCCACTTAGCAACAGTGTTCTCATGGTTTTGGAGGGGTGGCTTGAAATTTTGCTAGGGTGTCACTTAGTATGTCATTTGCCCTAGAATAATCCCAAAATGTTCCAGGGTTAACCACTGTCCATGGATTTACCTTTACTTCAAAGGAGACAGCTTTATGGTCTGACCTGACTAGTGAGGACATTACACTATGGTGGGTGGTTTAAAAGTTTTGCAAGGTTTGTGAGGACCAGGCTAAGGATATTTCCACTCAAAGTAGATGAAGAGAACAACTAGTCCAAGGTGTTTGCATTTACAAAGTCAAGGAATCTTGCGGTCTGCATGAAAGGCGTCATGTTTTATTTCCAGTTTATACTGGGATAATTAAATTCACCCATAAGTATGGCATTAACTTGAATGGGAGGCATATCCAATACATTTAAATACGTATTATGACTTTCCTGGTTCATAGAAGGGGATCTATAGCTTCCAAGGATATGGCCTGGGACTTTGTTTGGACATGGAGAACCTCAAGCTCACCATACTGATGGACCAGCTTTGAAATATGTTTGTTTTTCATCTAAACAGTGACGCCCCCACCATCTGTCCCTTTATCTGCAGTAGTTGGTCTAAATGTGTGAAAGGCATTGAAGCACTGCATTGCCAGGGTACACTTTGTGGCTTTAAACCATATCTCAGTAACTGCACAGAAGTCTACATTTTTCAGGGTGAGGAGAGATTGCAAGGACTGGAGTTTCTTGTTTAGACTCCTGGCATTGAACAGTAACATCTTTAGATTCTCTTGCGTTGTTTTTTTTTTTTTGTTATGTTGATAGTTTTGTTTTATCAGTGGGGCAATGAGTAAAAAAAGGAGTATGGGAGTGGACAAGGTCTTAGCCAATATTTGAAATCTTAGAGGGGACAGTTGCAAACCATCCCTGAGAAAGCAGAGTGGTCTATTGACCATATCCTCCCAGGCCAACAAACAGTATACCCCCAACAAATAGCAATGTACTCTAAATCAATTGTTAAAGTCAATTATTTTCTGTTCAAATTATGGCATCATTTTTGAAGATGGTAGAATGCTGCTGAATTCTAGGCTTATATCAGTCTGGGACACATGGTCAGAGAGCTCAATCTTGTATCTCTTCATGTCGCACAGGGAGGTATGTCTTAGGTCATTTATGCCCATATGAACTAGGACTGAGTTATACTGGTACTTATGGTTCAGTGACATAAGAACTTGTGTCATCTGACAGATCCTGGCCCTTGACAGACAGCTAACCATGACTCTCTCTCCTTACTTAGCTTGGTGAGTGGGCCTACCATGTATCTCACAATGGAGACTCCTATGAGAAAAATATTGAGTTGTGTGATGGTATGCCTTTTGGGCTTAGAAGCTGAGATTCAATGGGATGTGAAGTGGTCATATGTGTTATGTTAGGTGTTGATTTTGTGGAAATTTTCTTGAGGTTGATGAGGATACGTTTTGGTTTGTGCAATATGTGGGAGGCCATTCTGGTTTAGGGAGATTGTATTTAAGAGACTCAGCATATGTGGGTCTATGTCTCTGGTCCCTACTATGTGAGGTGGGTGTAGTGTGTATGATACTGACAGCCTGTTTGTTATTATACGTGCTGGTATGTTAAAGTCTTGTCTCCAGTGAGATAGTGTAACCACACCTCTCACACAGTGTATTTGTTTGTTGGAGAATTAGGTGGTTGTCAGTAAATATGAGACTATTGCTTCATTGCCTCAGCATACCCATATCCAACAGGCTGGCTGCAGAGATAGCAATGAAGTGCAGGCCCATGAGTATGGATCCTCATTTCTTGCTCTACAAGTGGATGGTACAAGAGGGTTTAGAGCTGGCTAGCTTGGTTGCTGTAAGAGATAGACTACAATCAAGACTATCTAAAACCAAGCTCGTGGGGGTGAGGTACTCCTTAGTACACAAACTAGTTGCTGTTTGCATAACTAAGTATTGTGAAAATTACAGGGATAATTTTATATGAAAAATTTCAATTCTGTGAGCCTATGTATATGCAGGGCACTGTTAATTGTTGCTGCGAGGTAAGCAGCATCTTGGAAATGAGCCAAATTAATACAACCAGGAAAATAAATGACTAAATAAGACAAAGAGCCAAACAAATACACTCACTTAAAGCCTTCCTGTGTGATCTCTGTCTCATTCAGACCAGGCCATCTTCTACTCCTGTTATGAAAGCAGTCCTCGGCCTTCTTAATGCAAAACCATACTGTAGATAGCCCAAAGTGAATTCATACGAAACAGTCAAAGAAGCTAGTTAGAAGCACACAATTTTATAATGACTACAATGCAGCGAAACCTATAGCAATGCCAGTGAAAAGCTTGGCACTTTACAGTGATAAGGGCAAAATATACAATAAATAATTCACAAATACAGCAGCAGTACTGTTAAATGTGTTATAAAAGTTCAAAAAAATCAATTTAAATTGCTCGCCTGTGCTATGATTGCACTAGATACAAGTTGAGTGTTTGTGAGCTCTGTGGAACTGAGTCAAGAAATGCGCAAATACAGCAAATTTACAGAGGCAGAGAAAACTGAGTAAACAAATCAAATATTTCTCAGACCAATCAAGCAGCCTCACATAAAGAACTCGACCCAAATGTCAAGTTTTTTTCTTTCTGTAAAGTGATTTTTCTACCTAAAGCACTGTTTCCTATATATTTTTATATTGTTCTTTAAGCTGCTTCATTGTCATTGTCATTGTTTTCGCAAGATTTTATTTCCATTATGTGGAACAATGTGAACAGGTTTTAAATTGGTTTTCAACCCACATTGTTTCTTTAGCGTATGTATCTTTAAGAGGGCTTGGCGCCTTTTTAAGAAACAGGGTATTTAATTGATTGCAACTGTTTTTATTCACTTGATGAAGTCCTGCATTGTAGCAGGGAGAAAGCACTTGTGTCGATTTGTTATTTTAATAAAATATTGTGTCAGTGAGCCAGTTTTGTTGTGCCCAAACTGCTTTTTTCATTTTATTTGGTTTTATTTTTTGCGGTTGTTCCTGGTATTCTGATTTTTCTACATTGTAATCCTACTATAAACATGTCACATACAGAAAAAGACATAAGTGGGAATTTAATAAAGCTTACACAATAATTTTTCCCGTGTGTGCATCGTAGTGTGATGCGTACATGGTTGTGTGGCAAGTTTTGGATGCAGTAAACTGTGTGTAGGAGTGTGCAATTATGTGCAATCACACGCCAATACAGAAACTTTTGTGGAATGCAAATTTCAGCATAAGTAGCTGAAATTTATGCTAATGAAGCAAATCAATGAGATTGCGCAATCCAACAAGCTAAAGTGAAACTGTGTATACTCCATGTATGTGTTGATAGTGTATGTGGAAATTTTCCAAGTACAGGAGTCTACACAGAAACAAGGGCATGTAAAAGTCCTAAAATATTGACAGAATTGACTCTAACAGTTAACACCTCACATAATATGGCTTACCTACACACTGTGGAAGCTAGGAAATCAATCTTCCACAAAAAAATACCATTGCAACTGCCGTGACATAAATGCATCTTTGGTCTTCCACCCCCTAAACAAAGAATAAACATGTAAGTAATGCAGGCTACTTCTTTTGGCTTTTCCCAGTTAGGGTTCGCCACAGTGGATCATCCTGTCTGCTCATGATTGAAAGTGGATTTTTACATTGTTGAGTTGCCAGACTGGCACCAAACCTTCCACAGAAGGCACACACACACCTTAGGCCAATTTAGAGTATCCAATCCACCTACAGCATGTCTTGGGGATGTGGGAAGAAACTGGAGCACCTGGAGTAAACCCATGTGATGACAGGGAGGACATGCAGACTCCACACAGAAGAAACCCCAGCCAAGGATTGAACCAGAGAATCGCTTGCTGTGAGGCAACAATGCTAACCACTGCACCACCGCGCCTGCCCTATGTTTAAAACACATGAAACAGAGTATTCTAATGTACTGGAAGCATAATCTGCTATGTATTACATATATATGCAACATAATACTTGTATTGCATTTACTTGTACTCACATGCAGTTGCCCTTCGTACATGACTAAAACCATGTTGATTCCAGGCTGTCAGCATGGTCATTATGCAAATGAGGTAAAAAAATCAGAACATTTGTTAAATCACAAAGAACAGTAACCCTGTAGGGATGTTCTCATGGTGTAGGCACCTACACTGTGTTTTTATTTCCAACAGATGTCAACAATGAGTGATGACATCAGGAAGGTATGTCAGCTTCCCTTTTTTTTTTTTTTTTTTTTTTTAATATGTTTGTGCGTTGGGGCACTTAGCACACCTATGGGAAATGGAGCAACAAAAGGCTTGTTAAGAAACTCTGACACCCCTGCACTGCCCCAATAATCAAGGACCCTCAATCCTCACCACTAACACTAGTGAGGGATGTGCACATTGGCAGGATGACAAGTACACACACACAGTACCGTACAATTTCCCTTAGGAACACACAAAGATCACAGTCAGTCTGGGGCTGATTTTTCCCTTTCTCTCCAGATCCTCAATAAGGCTCCCCACTGGCACAGCTATAGGGTTCAGATCTCAGCTGAGTGGTCAAGCAAAAACCTCCAGCACCCTCTCTGTCCAACCAGTGCTTTGTGTCCCTGCCCAAGTAACTGACACACACACACTTTAGGATTTTATTTATATACAAACACACAGACACTCCTGGGGAAGGCCAGCACAGGTCCACTAGCTATGCCCCCTTCTGCCCGGAGTATAAGGTAGCACCAGCTGCCACCAACTGCTCTTATAGGCTACTCTAAGGTCCTTGCAAAGGGTGACCAATTCTACTGTGTAATGGTACTATTACCCACCTGGTAAGTGTGACCAGAACTTTTAAGGCTATTCTAGATTGGCCTGTACAGTATCACCAAATACATACAAGTACTCTCAGAACTTAAATCTCTACACAAAACCAACCACAATTAAAAGGTTTATATATCATCATCTTCTTTTGGCTGTTCCCATTAAGGGTCGCCACAGTGGCTCATCTGTTTCCATTTCTTCCTGTCCTCTGCATGCTGCTCTGTCACACCAACCACCTGCATGTCCTCTCTCACCACATCCATAAACCTTATCTTAGGCCTTCCTCTTTCCCTGTTACCTGGTACCTTCATCCTTAGCATCTTTTTCACGATATACTCAGCATCCCTCCTCAGCACATGTCCAAACCAATGTAATCTTGCCTCTCTGGCTTTGTCTCCAAACCTTCCAACCTGGGCTGACCATCTAATATACTTATTCATAATCCTGTCCATCCTTGTCACACCCAGTACAAATCTTAACATCTTAACTCTGCCACATCCAGCTCTAACTCCTGCCTTTTTGTCAATGCCACTTTCGCCAACCCATATAACATAGCTGGTCTCACCTTCCCTTTCACACTTACTGGTACTCGTCTTTCACAAATCACTCCTGACACTCTTCTCCACCCACTCCATCCTGCCTGTACTCTTTTCTTCACCTCTCTTCCACACTCACCATTACTCTGAACTATTAATCCCAAGTATTTAAACTCATCCACCTTCGCCACCTCTACTCCTTGCATCCTCACCATTCCTCTATCTTCCCTCTCATTCACACACATATATTCTGTCTTAGTCCTGCTGACCTTCATTCCTCTTCTCTCTAGAGCATATCTCCAACTCTCCAGGGTCTCCTCAACCTGTTCCCTACTCTCACTACATATCACAATGTCATCTGTAAACATCATAGTCCACGGGGACTCCTGTCTGATCTCGTCTGTCAACCTTTCCATCACCATTGCAAATATATATATATATATATATATATATACATATATATATATATATATATATATATATATATATATATATATATATATATATATATAAACGTGTATATATATATATATATATATATATATATATATATATATATTTAATAATAAATAATAAAAGCACAAGACAATACTCATTAACTCAGCGCAGTGACAATAGAGTTTAGAATCACAGGAAATATTTAAAAAAACATTGCAGAACAGGCTTACATAAATACTGAAAACATCTAGACTACTCTTGCTATATTCCTATCTATCTCTAAAATAAACTACATTCTAAATGACTTACTTACAGAGCAAGGCAAAGTGCTTGTGATGTTGTCAGATCCAGAACAAAATACACAATGCACTGACTTTCCCTCTGAGATAGTTCTTAATTTAATAATACACATTACTGCTGAATCATTTCAGATTAAATCATTCTTGTCAACTCTGCCTAAGTTTCGCAGGCTAGCAGGAACTTAAATTTTAGCATGTCTCTGTTAAAAATACTTATCTCTCAGAAGCTGACAATTCTCACTTAGAAGCTTGCCTGAAACTGAAAGTCATAAAACAATTACCTTGGAAACCTGTAATTACCTCTGTTTCCAAACAATAGAAAAAAGACCCTAGCCTGGACATGCTGTCTCTTAGCTGAGATTAACTTTATAGCACATCGTAAAACTCTTTACTTATCAACTTATTTTCTTAGAGTTTGCAAGTTAACTGTGTATGTTCCAACTTCTACTATGAAAACTTACATTTGCACGGGCATATGGTTTATACACATTTCTGCTCTTTTCCAGCAGGGTGTACTGTGGTTACAGTCTTGAAGCTCAGTATAGAACATATAGCTTTCCTACATTTTTAAGGCAAGCATATAAATAATATTACTATTCACAAATGACATACAATTATTTACACAATTCTATTTAGCTGGGCTGGCAGTGTCTCATTTCTATATACATCATAGTAATATTTTCATGTGACATATAATTATTTACAAAATTCCAGCTAGCTGGGCTGGCAGTATCTTGGTTTATCACAGTAACTATTCCTGTGGCAGCACCTGTATGTGAAGGGCTACAGTCTCAATGGTCCTGGCTTTGAGTATAGGATGTACAAGCTTATTTGCACATTTTATGTTCGATTTTTGCACGCTATCAGGAAAACAGAGACAAAAATTTGAATTTTGCTTATGCTTATCTTATTTATATAATATTGAGTGCAGCTGTGTGAAGGTGAGCTTAGCACACTACTGAACACTCAAGAAGGTGTTTTAAATTATGTTAATTACAGTCTAAGCAGGTAAATTGAATCTTAATTATCCAATCCCACATGGACCTATTCAACAAATGTAAAACGTATCCATGTAGCCTGCATTCTAATTTTCACTCAATATTGCAATACCATCGGAGTACAGACTTAGGAATTTTAACTGAGATAATGCTAGAGGCTGCTGCAGCTATTCTGCATCTGTATGTGCTAGAGGCTGAAGCCAATGCTGCTGGTGCTGATGACAATAGGCCTAGGCTGAGAATGAAAAGAGTGTTCAGGCACAGGGTAACTTTCCAGGTGCTACATAAGCTGGGGATTGTAGAGAACTACAGGCTGGACAGGGGCATATTACAATAACTCTGTGAGCTCTGCCACCCTCAGTTCAGAGCCAGATCCAAATGAGAGGAACTAAGGTATGTGTAGCCCTTAGAATATTAGCTACAGGTATTTTTCAAAGAGCAATTGGGGACATGATGGGTGTGTCACTGGCATTAGCATCCAGGATACTACACCAGTTCCTTGATGCTATGTTCATACATGCCAGTGCGCACATATATTTTTACCTTTCTTCTGAGGAGAGGGGCAGCAATATGCAACAGTTCTACCATGTAGCACACTACCATGAAATACTGGGTGCCATAGATTGCACTCATGTGCACATCAAGGCACTACCTGGTGAGCAGGGTAGACTCTACATTAACTGCAAGGGATACCACTCCATCAATGGTCAAGTCATGTGCAATGCCCAGGGGATTATATTGAATGTGTGTGCTGGCAACCCTGGCAGTTATCACAACTCACGTATCTGGCACACATCACGGTTGTACCAGAGGTTTGTTAGGGGGACATCCCACATGACCATTTACTGGGGATGCTGGCTACGCCCTGGAACTGTGGATGATGACACCCATCAGAAGTGCAGACAAACCTATGGAAGAACTACATAATGATGCACAAGCTCAAACTAGAAACATCATAGAGCATGTATTTTGGCTTCTGAAGTCAAGGTTCCAGTGCCTAGATATATCCAGTGGAGTCTTTCAGTATAATGCATGCACATGTACACAGATTTTCATAGTATGTGCTATGCTCCACAATCTGGTCCTACAGACATAGCTGCAGCAGGATCAGCAAGGCCTAGGTCACCACAGACACAGTCAGAGGTGGACTCAGAAGAGGAACCTCCAGCTGCTGTCCTTATAGGCAGATGTAAGTGTGCTCAGTATGCCTTTGCTTTGGCTAAAACACAATGTATAGCACATTCACTGACCACTTAGGGACCTAGGGACCTAATACCTTATGCCTACTGACATACATATATTAAACTTGATGCCAGATAACTCATACAACCTGTACCTGTCATGTATTTACTGTGCACTGCTTGTATCAGACAGAGTCAGCCCTGAACTAAAGATATGTAAACTGCTGCATTTGCAAGGTAAGTCCTGAACCTAGACTGTATTCTTGAATATTATTGTGACATATCCTTGTATCTCTTAACTTGGTACAGTATGCAAGTAAATACTAAGTGGAATGGTACAGAAATTACATTAACATGTTACTGCAGACATACTTATTTTACTAATATGTGCCATATGTAATTAACAGGCTTCATGGGTGAAACATTCACACAGTCATACCTCTGCATAATACTGATAAATTATTCAAGAGAGAAGTTAGAAAGTGAAGCTACACATTGCAGTTTCTGACTTCAGAGTTGTGTGTGTAATAACAGTAACTGCTCTTGCCTCCCAAAAGAGGAGCATACCCTTATACCTACCACAACAGTAACTCAGCTATGCTACTGCCAAAACCACAGTATATGCATATTTATGCCATAGTTAATATCCTCTCACATTTTAAGGACAAGTATATAGAATTATTTATACATTGCATGTGTTACATAACTGATGAATTACCAAGAAACACATACATGTAAGACAGAGAGATGCATATTTGTAACCATAATTATGACAGGTTGTGTGACTACTAAATGCTGTATGACCAAATATAATAGAATTACTTGTACAATACACGGTGCATGGTTTGATAACAGTGTATATACTTATGCAGTTGGTTGTATGATAAATACCAGTTCTGTTCTGGCAAGCTGTTTCTGTGGCAAAAAGACTAAGGCAGCCATCCTGTTTGCTGAAGCTGTATTGGTGTTGAGGGTTCTAATCCTGATTTAAAGAGAACTTTTGGAGGTGTACTATCGATTGTTATTATGCTTTCACAGACTTTGACTCTGTGTCCCATACTGTTAACATTTATCATCTTTATCTTGTTTTAATTCCACATTTGCGAGATGTGCTACTTGTACTAATCATTTTTACCTAGTTTGCACAAAGCACAGCATTGCAGAAGCCAACAACACAAAACAGATAGATTCAATAATTGCTCTTAGTAGTTGTAAAATCCCAGCCTGGAGTACATATAGGAGTGGGCTATTGTAGCAGGCATATATTACATAATAGTAAGTCTCAGATATTAGCAACGTACCTCATGTTTGTGCACTGTTTACCTATGTGCAAAAAAGGTAAAGAGACAAATGCGCAAGTGTGTACACTTAGCTAACTATAGAGCAAATCTGATGCTTCATGGGCTACAAAGTTAGATTCATAGATCTGTGTTCTTATTGCTCTATATTTCCCGGATTCTTTGTCTGACCTAAGACTACATGTGGAAACATTGCAAACTGAGAGCACAGTACAACTATATGTATATAAATTTACTATCCATCTATTTGTGTCCCCAACACCAACCACACCAACAATCAGTACAACCATGGGGCCTTTTTAATTTTACAATAGATATATCGATCACAATACAAGGTGTAATATAAAATGTTGTGTGCTCCCTCATGGAAAGGGCCATTTAGTGGTGCTCACAGACTTGCTCTGCCAAACTCAAACAGTCAAATATGCTCAGTAAGGGTACTTGCAGTGTTACACAGCTAGGCTTATAAACAGTATACTTTTACTTAGTTAGGTTACTAGCCACAGATGACACCAAGAAGCGATGTGCCTATGCAAGCTTCCCAAGCTGTTGTTCCCTACATGGCTTGCTGATGTCATCTACTAGAACTTCACCTGCAGTTGTACATAAATCAGACTTGTACTGTGTTGCTTGTGTTAAGTACTGTGTTCTGTAGTCTGTGCATTTAGATAGGTAAGGGTTCTACTCTCACTGCAGTTGACTGTGTGCATCCATTTAAAAGAGTGCAAGCATGTATTACAATCTAACCTCTCCAATGGCATGGTTTTGCAGTGTTATGGGGCTTGCACAGACATCCATTTCAAGCAGTCCTCCAACCTCCTGCCCCCACATGGCCTGATGATGTAATCTATTATAAAATCATCTGTAGTCCTGTTAAAATCAGACTTGTACCATGGCATGTGCATTAAATACTATGTTTTGTAGTGTGTGTACCTTCTAGTCTCACTGTAGTCAACTGGGGGGGGTGAGGTGGTGTGAGTGTCTGAGTTGTTCCTGGAGATTATACAGACAGTGCCTTACAGCAGCCTATAGAACACTGTTCTATGCAAAATTCATCATGCCATTGTTTTTAACCACTGTTATGAAGTGAAAGCCCTGCAGTATGTGCAACTGCTGCTGTTACATATGTAAGAAACAGTATTTTTTATGATCACTTTTGGGGAAAGCTCTGCTGCTTTTGACTCTGTTGCCGTTGTAATGTTATGAACAAATGAATTGTCAATTACTTCTGTTATTCCATTGCAGTTGTGTTATCCACACTATAAACTGGATTTACACTGCATGAATCCAGTTCAGTTCACCTATTGATAAGTTAACACCATGACACATGATTTGTGAGAAAAAAACTGTATCCTTGTATCTGGAGTGTACACTAGGAAAATACATTTTAAGGTAACTGTCTCTGGCCTCATTTTGTGCTTTAACAGTGTTTCATTCTCTTAGCTGCTCTGTTGTTGTTTCTGTGCAGAGAGAATAACTATTTCTGGTTATAGATGTAGAGAAAACAAATTATTTTCCCTTACAATCGGCCGATGTTATCTAACAGAGCAGATCTTCGACAGCTCAACATAACTGGGAAAAGGTCAGTTAAACAAGCAGTAATGTCACATCTAATCTCTCTACAACAGAAGTATAGATCCCATTCTTGATAGACCTCCAACTGTTCATCCCATAAAATAACACCATATCACATACACCCATCCTTTATTCATTCTGTATGCAGATACCAGGATCACACCTCACATTATGATCTGTCAGGGTCTCTCTTTTTCATATGCTAGCCTAGCTGACATGTCTTTATTGACTCAGTGCAGATAATGTATCAGGCCTGTACTACAACATCAATGAAGTACCATAATGGGCAGAGGTACTCTCAGCAACCTACAGAAACAGCAGAGGCATCCAAAACACAAGCATTGTACACCTAACAGTAAACCCAAAATACACAATACAAATATAAAAAGGAGCACCGGTGTCTCATCCAGGAAGTGTCTAAGGCAATAGTTATGTATTGCAAAGATTGTCCTTGCAGTTGATTGAAGAGTAAGCCATACACCTACCCACTCTCCAGCTTAAACAAGGTGAAATGTAGGGTCAGTTGTGTGTCATAAGTACTTGCCACATTATACATGTAATCAAATCTCTCCACAACAAGCCCCACTATTAATCCATCATAGTTGGTGTTGGTATGCAGAACTTCATATGTATCTCTAGGGATTATATGGAGACAGACATGATTGAGCTCTCTAAATTTGTATTCCAGGCATGTATTTCCCTATGTTTGACCAGCATTATAAGCTCACCTAAAATGATACACAACAGTATGAAGACCAAATGATCTCTAAATCTGGTTATGTGTCTGGTGTCATTCTAAGGGGCTCCAATTCCTGTCAGTGTGGGATGACATTGTGGATAGACCACATTGCTTTGAAAGACATGGGCTTCACCTGGCCCCTTTAGGCTTTTGCTTGCTGGCTAAGGCATTTGCCTTTACCATAATGCCTTTATTATGCAATGTCACAAAAGCAGAAGTTACTATTTTTTAAAATATATAACTCCAACAAAGTAAGGGTCATACCAATAAACTGTAGGAGTTAACATCAGAAACTGCACTCGCTGTCAGCATTTGTACCAGTGGAAGTGGTGGATGTCTGTGCAGTCACAGAAACCTGATGCAAGACTGCAGTACGTAGCCCAGCCTTGCAAGGCTACAATGCCTTCCACACATTCAGACTGCAATTTGAAGTTGTGGGAACCACATGGGGTGGATTGTCTCTCCTCATTGAGGATAATTCCTCCTCTACAGGGGTTGAAAACATAAGTCTATGGAGTTAATATAGCTCCAGTTTACTGGGGCTAAGAAATCCCTGCTTGTTATCACCAGTTATATGACCCCTTCCATGGAAAAGAAAGGCTACACAGCCTATTTATAAGTACTTGTAATAATTACAGTTGAGCAAAACAACCTACTGAGGGATGATTACAATTATAACTACATTGATTGCGAAACGTATGTGAGGCCAAACTCACTTGCCCAACAATTCCTGGACTTTGATAACACATATGTCATGGAACTAAAACTGCACCACCCCACAAGTGTTTGTAATATTGCAGATGTAGTCATCACAAATAGCACTGAGCAATGCAGCCTCTCCTGTGTAGGGCCTACACAGTTTCAATCCAACCATAAAGTAGTTTTCCCAGAATTTGCAATAGGTACAAATTAAATAATGACACGTCAGCTGAACATACATCTTCCAAGGTAAATTCATCATCTTAGGTGATGGTATAATCATCTTTCGCACTCCAGTTTCCACAGAGGACATTTACAACTATAGTAAGGTATACCATAATGCCCTGTATAAACATCTACAGAAATATATAGACATAGACATATTTGATAGGATCAAAGAAAGATCCTTAAGAATATCAACCATGCTAATGGATGTCTGAAATACTTGATTATACAGTAAGGGAATGAGGTTAACGTCTACAAATACCAAAGTTTAAATAGACTAACATCCCCATTCTAAACAAGAAAATAAGACACCTTGTAAAATCCTCATGCAGCAGCTATTGGAAATATGTCAAAACCACAGCCAAGTATAACCATATGGCTTTCCTCTGTTACATCTGCAACATCAAAGGTATAACTCAGATGTGTGCCGAATTAATTGTGGATGGTATTGCTCACACTGAACCAGTGTAAATTGAAAACCAGCTAGCAGGCATGCTTGGATAATAATTATTCCCCCACCCACCCACAAGCTTACCACAACACATCTTCAACATCACCTCCAACCTCCCTCTACAAAGAGCAGGTAATCACTGCTCTCTCCAACACTAGGAACTCTGCCTTCATGGGACCAGATGGCATTCTGGCATGCATTCTTAATGTTGTTAACAAGCAAACTACTGCACTAGGCGCCCTATATAATCACAGTCTGGGTATTGCCTTTATCCACACAGATTTGAAATCAGTGACCTATTTCCCCCTACACAAGGGTGGATCAGCAACACACACATGTACTTATAGTAAGTTAAGTTTCACAAGCCTCAACTATAAGACAATGGAATAGATTCTCATGGATGCCAGATACAAGAACAGAGTTGACATCCAAACATTACATCTGTTCCAGCATGGTTTCCTCAAGGGAAGGTTGTGCATGCTAAAACTGTTGGTATTCAGTAATGTGACCACAGACATAGCATGCGTACACAATATTTGTTTTGTCCATCTTGACTTGGCCAAGGCCTTCCACACAATCCCATATACATACATCAGTAAGAAGTAAAGCCAGGTGAATCTCACCTTCTATGATGGTTTGTAAACTGGCTCACAAACAACGCTCATTCAAAGTGGGAGAGTTCACCACTAGAAGCAGAACTGTCAGCCATGGGTTACCAGAAGTGTTACTGTTGTGTCCATTCAAGTTCAAAAGGGCCTTACACAGACCAATGACTGATGACAACTCTGTGCTGTTAAACAACCATCATATAAATACATCATCATTTCCTTTGTTATTAACAATGTACCAGCTTATTATGACATAACCATGGCATGAATACCCTAATAAATAATTATGCATTGATAGACTTGGGAACACAAGTAGACTGCAACATGTGTCTGCTGTGGTGAGAAAGGTTTTCTACCTATTGCATTAGATTAGCAAAGCCATTGCAGCAGTATCACATTCAGTCCTAATTCCCCTATAGTCATCCCTCCTCAGGCCTACTCCTGAACACACTGCTCCCTTTGCTATGTAGTATAACAGACACCTGCAGAAACTTGACATACCTCATTGATTTACAAGTAATGTATATCAGGCTGTCATATTTGTCTAATATGGATAGACTGCTGTAGCTGTCACTGTACTCAGTATGATATAGACTGCTTTAAGGTGACTTAAGTATGTCTTACAGTACTATCTCTGATCAAATTGTGATGGAAATGATGCCCCTACATATGTCATTTGGGACTACAGTCAGCTGTTCAAGAGTCCTCCATGTAGACTGATATATATATAGGACATGCTGGAAGGACAGATACATCTCCCATAGGTTGCCACTCCTCTGGAATAGGCTTCAAAACAATGTCATGCCGAGCACCTCCATGACACTGTTTCATCACAGCCTGGATGACATGATGTGAAACTGTTAATCTCTGTTCTCCATTGCCCCTGTTTCTGACCTGGACACATGGATAGTTCCCGCTAGACAAATCTTGCCCATACATGATATCTGACATCAAATTTTACATTGTGATTGCCTGGCTAGGCTTCTAAACATCATCAGGTCAATAACCTAGTAACATCCTGTGTACCTATGAAGCTATGGTGATGTACATGCCAAAAATACTGCTATACTGCATTACTGTTTTAATGAGCATTGACTACAGTACATACTCAAATCCTGATTTTCTGGATCTGATGTTGGGACTTCTGATGTGCACCACAACTCTGTAATAAAAAGAATTACAGGGAAAATTTCAAATTGCATGAAAAATTCAGTTGTTAACCTCACAATCCTTACAAGAGCATCCACTGGAAATGATGATGGTAGCATCTGTATAACTGGCCAAGTACAATATAATTGACAGGTGCAATCATTACTTCAACACCACACATGCAGATGTAATCATCATTTATGTAAATAGTCATCCTGTGCATCAGGCACATAGCTTTACTATCCCTGAATCCAAACAATAGAAAACAGGGATATGACACAGTTGTCATCACTTGCACAAGGTGTTGTGTGGTGGTGGATGAGGCCTAGGCTGACACAAAAGCTGTTTGAATGTGTGTAAGTAAGGAAGTGAAGCACGCAAGATGGTTCATGAAAATCTTGTGTGTGTGTGTGTGTGTATGTGTGTGTGTGTGTGTGTGTGTGTGTGTGTGTGTGTGTGTGTGCATGTGTGTGTGTGCGTGTGTGTGTGTGCGTGTGTGTGTGTGTGTGTGTGTGTGTGTGTGTGTGTGTGTGTGTGTGTGTGTGTGTCTGTAGGTGGCCTCAATTTAACATTAGCATCTGAACTTCTACATGCACACAGTCATGCTTAGTGCTAGCTTTATGAGCCTGTATGTCAGACAGATGTAAGCCATGCATGGTAGTGTTGACAGCTCATCTCTGTCACCCCCCATTTATGAGAACTGACTCTGCCAGGAGTTGCACTGGCACCCCCATGCCCAACGTTTGATGTAGGGCAACTACCTACAGGTGAGTGATGTTTGCTGGATGTGGTCCATTCAAAGGAATGCCCAGCACAGCGACCCTAATGCCTGCCATGTCTGGGTATGGACAGTGCACTTCCTGATGCAGCAGTGGGAGTACTGCCACTACAGGAGTGTGATCAGACATGGCCAAGTTTGCTCACAGCAGATATAGTTGCTGACCTAGGCCCATGAGGCCACTGCTCCCCTCCCAGCAGATGCTCCATCACAGGCAATGTGCGTTGCACGACAGATACTTCACACTCCATCACAGACACACCTTGCTGCAATGTGTTACCCATCCAATCTATGGAATCAACAACATAGTGGAAGTAGTCACGGATGTCAGACTGTGCCACATCTAGAATCCTGACCATTTATCTGGAGCACCTTTCTCAGCATGCTGTGCCTCTATGATGGTCCTAAACATATTTAGCTTTATACGTGAAAAGACACCTGCAGCAGGTGGAGGAGGGACAGCAGGTCTCCTATGCGCACCCCTATCAAGCCTCCTGTGTGCCGCCTCACCAACAGTTTGGCTACAGCCTGAGTCAACAGGCCCTAAAGCAGCAGTAGCTACATTTATATGGTTAATGTCCTTGCCCTCCACTGTCCAATATCTGAGGCCTCAGTGGACTGGGGATGCGTAGGCATATTGGCTGTGTACGTGGACAAAGAGTGGGGTTGCTGAATGTTAACATCTGTGTAATATTCAGCCTCACTTTGTCCACTATCTTCATCAAGAGTCAGGTGAGACACTGAGATCAGGTGGCACAGGGGACATAGAACCACTTCCGTGATCACCTGCGATAAAAGAATGAAGCACATAAATACATTAGTACTTGCACTACTATGTTGCAATATATGCTAAATAATTTACACTGCTGTCACTATTATAGACAATCATACCTCTCAAACTCTTGGGGCAAGAAATCTGGGCAAAACTGTAAATAATGGGTGGATAAAGGCCCAAGAATAAGGACAATTTTGAAATATTGCTCTGACAAACTTAGAAAGTTAATAGAGTAACATGTTTCCTTTATCATTACATTTTGAAGGGTATGAAGTCTGAAATGTAGATCTCTGTCATTATTTTCTGTCTACAATCTTTAATGACTTGTCAATAATTTGCAAAAAAGCACTATGATATGGAATATGGGCCAGACATATGAGTCCGAAATCTAGACATTTAGCAGAAATTGCTACACTTGACAAGTATGCAGACAGTACAGCAATACATATAGCAGGCTTGAGAGGACACATTATCAGATATCTTGTAATGCATCTACAATACTGACATAAATGTTTTATGCTTAACTGCAGGAGCCCTATGTCTCTGAATTTCTGATGGTACTGAAATGAATAAAGGAAGAAGTAATGGGAACAGCACCGCATTTAACAGTATAACAGGAGGTAATACCTTTACTAATCTAGATCAGCAGTAACTGAAATGTTAACAAGAATGTGGCTGACAACTTTAAAATAAGCTTAAAACTGCAGCCATCTTAAATTCCCCCACCCCAAAAACAACTACACACACACACACACACACACACACACACACACACACACACACACACACACACACACACACACACACACACACACACTATTGACACTGTTTCAGAATGCCACAGTATTCTAGTCATGATCTAACAAAGCATACCTAGAGGCTCCTCTTGAGATGCAAGAGTGGCGCCCATGTCCAGAACATACTGGGACATTGATTGCTGGGAACTGTGCTGTGTGGCAACATTTGCCAGGAATTCTTCTGTGGAAGTGAGAGAGGTTCTTCAACAGGCCCACCACTGGTGATCTGGTAATCACATGCTACTGCAGCTGTGATCATATCTTAATGTTGCAGACTAATTCTTCACACATGGCTGTACACTGAGCCATATTGACCTGCTCTCTGGACAGCAGTACTGCATGATGTTGACATATGCCCTCTATGATGAAGTCATTCTCCGCCTTGGTAAATGGGGGACTATGTCAGACACGTTGTGCCTGAAAGACAAAATAATAATACATATGAGGAGCGCAAAAGTACACATAAACTCTTTACAGATGAAGCAGTAAAGGATGTCTGTCAGTATTTCCCACTTGATAGATCTTAAAGATTTAATAGGGGTCAATAACTAACAAGGGAGGATACAAAACATGGAGTAACAAGAGAAACATATCCTTGTTTGTGCCATAACACTTAACTATGCTTACCCACCTGACATAATAGTGCATCCTATTTTGTGCCATAGCAGGAACTCATATTTTTCCCCAAACAAAATAGGCTAAGGACCAATTGCGCTAACCAAACAACTGTGAAATGCTAATAGTGCTCTGAAAAGACCTTTCCGTGAAACATGTGTACATAGTTATCAGGCAGCTTTATAATTTCAGCCTACTCCACATCCTCTAACTCTGAAATGGCTTGAAAAATAAGGCCATGCCATAATTACGGATCTAACAAATGTATACAGATTCACTTCACATTATTCTTAACTACATTCCAGCATATCCATTATGTAGGTACAAAATGGATGCATTCCTCCTGGAGTACAATACTCCACTATAGAGATATACTGTCCAAAATAAATGTGTCAGAGTTAAAAAATGCATTAACTCTCATCCACATCAGCTTGACTAGCTACACATTTGCCTTTTTATAATGGAGTACATTAGGAATGAATTGCATCTGTCCTAGTCAGTGCTTCAGAGATGCTAATTACAACATAAGCAACTGAATTGCAACCAATCTGGTGGAGCTGGTCAACAAGGTATAAAGTATCCCTGTGGGCAGCATGCTGTTTTTTATGGGGATTGGGGAAAGAGTGGGCAGTAATTGCAGGCAGATTTTTAGTAGCTGCTGCTTCTTCAATACATTTGTCTGCATTACAGGCTGAAGCCAATGCTGCTGCTGCTGCTGCCACCAATAACCATAGACAGAGAAGGTGAAGACTTTGCAGGTACAGGACAAAGCACATGAACTGCGCAACCTCTGGCAGCCTTGACTCAGAACCAAATGGAGTGCACCCATCACAGTGGAAAATAACTTATGTTTTGAACTTAGAATCTTAGCCAGAGGTACCGTTCACAGACTACCAGGGGCATGTTTGGTGTATCATAGGCATTAGCATTAAGGATCTCCCAAACATTCCTGCATGTTATACTACAACATGGCAGAGAAGACATATATTATACCATTAGTTCTGTGGAGAGGGTCACAAGAATGACATCTGTAGCATGTATCGCACTACCCTGAAGTAAAGTGCACCATACCTCACAGTCAGGTACACATGTAAACAACACCTGAAACCCACAATGAGATTGTTTGGTTCTGATTTGGTTTTGTCTTCATTCATCACAGAGCAATGTCATGATGTTTTTTGTTTCATGCAGTTGTATTGGCAAAGAAAAGCTTTATACCTGTGTGTATGTGTATTTTATATATATATATATATATATATATATATATATATATATATATATATATATATATATATTTATATATATAAATATATATATATATATATATATATATATATATATATATTTGTGTGTGTGTGTGTGTGTGTGTGTGCGTGTTTATGTATAGCTCTACATATATGTGCATGTGTTTGTATAGCTATATATGGATACAAAAATGAAAGGAAAAATATAATCAAACGCTTTCACCTGGGTAAATACCAGGCTTTATCAAGATAAACTTGCTCTCAGAAAATCACAGGTTTATATACCAAACATAATAACATCACTTGACCAGTGCATTAATAAATTAATTAATTGACAGTTGTTGAACCACTAAAAACAGGCTGAATGAAACAAGCTTGTAAATGAATTATAAATAACATTGCAATAAAAACACTTTTGGAACAATTATTTTTAATAATTTACTAATGATGTTTTCCATCAGTTAGTTATTTAAAAGAAGTTGTTCAAAAAGCGTTTTTATTGCAATGTTATTTATAATTAATTTACAAGTTTGTTTCATTCAGCCTGTTTTTAGTGGTTCAACAACTGTCAATTAATTAATTTATTAACGCACTGGTCATGTGATGTTATTATGTTTGGTATATAAACCTGTGATTTTCTGAGAGCAAGTTTATCTTGATAAAGCCTGGTATTTACCCAGGCAAAAGCGCTTGATTATATTTTTCCTTTCATTTTTGAATAAAAGTTTTGAGCGAGCTATTGTTGGACTGGTTCGTTTTCCTCTCAGCTTTGGATTTGTTGCATTTCCTGGTTTGGAACTTTTTCCTGGTATATATGGATACAGGTATAGTGGCAGAACATTGCTTTTGTTGCACTGTGAATCAGATACTTTCTTTTAGCTGGTTCACACTTAATTCAATGTTTGGAAGCAAACTTAGTATGAGATCATGTGATTGAGGTTTATGGAGTTTTCTCTTTTCTACAGTGATGTATGATATTGGATCTGGGTTTATATAAACAGCAGGGGATGTGGTGTTGATGGTGGGGGGGTGTAGTTCCCACATCAGAGTTTACAGGAGGACTTTATGATGTTTTTTATTTTTCAAGTGAATGCAAGCTGTGTCTGTCTATGAATGTGTCTGCGTGTGTGTGTGTGTGTGTGTGTGTGTGTGTGTGTGTGTGTGTGTGTGTGTGTGTGTGTGTGTGTGTGTGTGTGTGTGTGTGTGTGTGTGAGTGCATGTGCACAACAGTTTATATGGGGTCTATATTAGAACATTGAATATTTAACAGTTCGAATCACTAAATGTCGACCTTTAGTGATCGAACTCTTAAAACATCGAATGTTCAGAAAAAAAAAATGGTGTAGGCCCCCTGCACCCCCACACCCCACTACTTAAATATACCAACTCCGAAACTGCACTACATTGAAGTAAATGGAAACTTCCCCTTATGGAGATTTCCGTTTACTTGTTCAATGTTCTGCAGTTTCACTATTCTCGTGTTGGCAACTTCAGATTCAACATTGGCGGCTTTCGAGAATTTAATATAGACCCTGTATATGTGTGTTTGTAAATTTAAACTATGACCACAGTAGCCTACTGATACAAGGTTATCCTGTTTTTCCACCTGAGAAATTAAGAAATGACTTACAGTTTCAGAGCAGTCCTTGGTCAATTGTGATTGTTTCTTAACACATTCTTGTCTTTGCTTTGTGATTGTTTCCAGCCCCTCATACCAGCAACTAATAGGGACTCTACCCGCTTCACCCCCCTTCCAGCCCCCTTTTCCCTCCCACCCATGGTGGTCCCACCTTTATTGCACTCAAACTCTTCCCATCTTTCTAATAGCCAACCACAGCACTAAACCAACACCACCTCCTCCATCTTCCCACTACTATCACACCTCCTCAACTAACATGTACAAGCATACCTTTCCTATGCTCACTGCATGCACTATCCTTGCATATCTTACATCCTACCAAAGCTCCATCATTCCCCCACTCAACCACTACCGCTGTAATACTACTCACACCACCACTCATGTCTCACCCAAACTCACCTCCCCTTCCACCAGCTCAAGAACCATCCCTATGCACCCCCCACATATTCTACCAACTATATTACTCAAACATAAAGCATCCCTACAACTTAACATAGTAACCATCCCACCATACCTATTACCCACAGAGCACAATCATAAAGTTTCCCTTATAAACAAACACATTCAAAAACCTGAGAAATCTAATAATCTCATGCTTATCAAAACTAGCCCTAAGTGAAGACATCCACCCAACCCTGGCCCAACCATCTCCAACCCTAATCTTCATAATCAGACTAGAAACCACAACTTCTCCCATTACAGCCAATAGAAAGCCAAGTGACTTCCTTCTACTATGCCTAAATATTAGAAGTATATCCAACAAAGTCCATGAACTCCATGCCACCATAGACTTGTACTCCCCAGATATAGTCATCCTGGCAGAAACCTGGTTAAACACATTACCAATGAGCAAATACTCTCTACAGGTTACGGCATACTAAGAGTAGACCAGCTAAACAAAGAAGGAGGTGGTGTAGCTATAATATTTAAACAGCATCTAAACATCCAGATCTTAAAATCATCAACTCCACAAATAGGCAATGGAGAAATAATATATACCAACCTCAAAATTAACCAAAACAAAACCGTCAACATAATTGGATGCTACTTCCCACCTGGCCAAAACATCCCTCCCCTAGAAAACCTCCTCAGCTGGTCTACCCACCATCTCCCCCAAGAAACTATCATCTTAGGTGATTTCAATATTGACTGGCAGTCCTGTTCTGGCAACAATCCAACCCATAATGTACACCTTCATGGCTTCACTCAACTAGTCCAGTCACCAACCAGGATAAATAAAACCTCCACCAAGCACACTACCCTGGATTGGATACTAGTCAGTAAGACCCCCCAGTCATATATAACAGGCTGCTTATCAGATAGCCTCAGTGATCACTCCCCAACATTCCTACTAAAAAAATACCTATACCAAGCTAAACCTGTCATCTACCGTCAAATACGTAAAAAACTAAACTTTAACCCACTCACATTCATCTCATCCCTCAAAGAATGTAACTGGCATCCTCTAAAGTACCTCAGTCTAGATGATGCAGTTGAATTTTTTTAATACTACCTTCCTGAACATCCTTAATTAACATGCCCCCATAGGATTCTCCAGAACCAAAGCACAACCCTCCCCATGGCTACAGAAAACCACTAAGTCAGAAATGAAAAACAGGGATAAAGCCTGGGAGCACTGGCGCAAAACCAAAACCCCCTCAGCTAGACAGAAATTCCTAGATCTACGTAATAGAGTCAAAAAGCTAATAAAATAGGACAAATCCCAATACTACCAGTCTGCCTTAGTCTCCTCACAACACAGCCCCAAACAATTCTGGTCCTCCATACACTCCATCCTCCACCCAGGTAAAGTCAGTACCCCTCCTCCTAACATCCCTCACTCCTCAGAAAATATTGCTACCTCATTCAACACACACTTCACCCAAACCATACTATCACTAGCTAAACAACACAACCCCCTCCCCTCCAACCCACACCTTCAAGTAGTAATCTCCCCACTGCCTTCTCTTTTTCTCCTGTACCTACCTCCAACATAAAAAAACTCTTAACTAAACTTAAACCTACCAAATTAGCAGCAGACAGCCTCCCAGGTGAATACCTACAAATCGCAGCTGATGCTCTGGCCTACCCAGTATCTATCTTGATTAACCGATCTCTGTCAGAAAGTTACGTTCCCACACTGTGGAAAGTATCACATATAATTCCCCTCCACAAAGGCAGACCCTCCACAGAACTAACCAATAACCGCCCCATAGCTATTCTCTCTCCACTCTCCAAAATACAAGAGAGATGCATACACTCTCAGGTCTCAGACTACCTCCTTACTAACAACCTCCTTTCCAGTACTCAGCATGGTTTGCGACCAAACCATAGCACCACCACTGCCTTACTCTCCTTTACTAACACTATCCTTCAGCATAAAAACAATGGCTATCTCTCCTCTGCTACTTTCCTAGACCTATCTAAAGCATTTGACATGGTCCCACACAAGCAACTTATCTCTGTCCTCAATAACCTATCCTTCACACAATCGGTCACCAACTGGCTTCAGAGTTACCTGTCTGACCGCCACCAATCTGTTGTATGGCAGAATGACATATCTCCACAACTACCTGTCTCCATAGGGTTTCCCCAAGGATCCATCCTTAGACCCCTACTCTTCTCTGTTTACACCAATAATCTAGCCTCTGCCACCAAACATGGCACACTCACACAATATGCAGATGACTCGACCATCATCTGCTCAGCCCAGTCCCTACCAAAACTGCAAAAAGTCACACAGGAAGCCTTTTCATCTGTTGAAACATGGTTATCCGATGCCCGATTAATACTCAACCCAAACAAAACTAAACTACTCATCTTCCAACCCACCAAACATACTCAAAACAACTCTCACTTTAACATCACGGCAAAAGACAACACCACTATATACCCATATACCCAACTGAACACACCAAATTGCAAGGAGTGAAAATAGACAATAAACTAAAATTTGACATTCACATATCCGTGACTATAAAAAAGTCCACAAAAAACTAGGAGTGTTATACAGAAATAAGCAATTTCTCACCAAAGCAACAAAGATTTCAATAGCAAATTCCCACCTTATCTCCACCCTACTTTATGCCTCTCCAATATATACCAACCTAAGGCAATGTGATCTAAACAAGCTAGAGACCTGCTACAACAAAATCGCCAAATTCGCCACAGGGGCATCCTACCATAGTCACCACTGTCTCTCACTTGCTGAACTGGGCTGGCTTGAACACCCTCACCTCCTTCAGTGGTATCAACTCTCACTTGCCCACAAACTAGTAAACCATCCACTAAATGTCCCATCCCTCCAGAATCTACTCCAACCCTATCGCACCACCAAACCACTAAGATCCAGCAGCACAAATCACTTGCAGATCACTAAAGCCAATAACTCTGCTGGTGAAGCACTATTCTCTTGCACCATAGCCAAATTATGGAACTCACAACCACCCACAATTACCTCCATACCATCATGCACCCACTTCAAAACTTTACTAAAAGCGCAACTAAAAACATGCTGGCTATGCCCTTGCAACTCCCACTCTAATATCATCCACCCCATCCAACCACTACCTTTCTTTCCACTCCACTAACTACCTTGATTATAGCAAGCTCAGATGCTCATAAGCCAGTACTTATTATACAGCACGAACTTCTACTTCTTGTAACATTTGTTAATGTCTGGTATGCACTTCACAGATAAAGATTCTAGTTGTCTACTGATGTACTATGTTCTTCATCTGTAAATATGTTGTAAGTAATTGCTATGTAAATTGTTATTCACTATGTAATCCAATGTATATACTGTCTGTTTATTTTAACTGTGGAGCTTTTCTCCCGGGCCTCCGCTGAAAATGGACCTACGTCCAGTCGGACACTCCCGGTCAACAAATTTAAATAAATAAATAAATATGTAAGTATGTATATATATATATATATATATATATATATATATATATATATATATATATATATATATATATATATATATCTAGGGTAGGATATGTGTGTGTATGTGGGTGTGCGCATGTGAGTGTATTTATATGTCTCACCTTTGAAGGTCTATAAGTTCATATTCACTGTGAAGAACCATCAGATTTCATCACAGTACTAACCCACAGTAAAGTTCAACGACATTTCAAATGGATAGCAAAACTCCTTCTTGCAACACGTGTAATTGTTTCCAACCTTTCTTTCTGAAACTTTCACGTTTTCAGTGGAGTCTATCCCTTTTCCTGTTAGCCAAACCCTTATATTTTACATTGTTTAGTTACTTTCCAATTTTTTTTAAGATGCAGTAGCTCATTTCTGTTAGGCAGCAGGTTTGTCACGGTTTATCCCATCACCATTAGTGATGTTTTGGAGGACTGCTGTGTATGGGAGTGCTGACATTCACTGTCTCCACTGCCCCAGCTTGATAGCTGTTTTTCCTGCCACTCCTATAAATAACTTTGTACATTAATGTGCATCCCCGAGTAGCAGAACAAAAGTCATTTGATGACACACCTCCAGGCAATATAGCCTCTCCAGCCCTTTCCTACAAAGATAATCCATGTTATAAATGTCATTTTCTGCCTGTAGCTGGTATGCCAGGGAAGTAATTGCAAGAAGCACTGGCAGTTACAAACTGAGATTTACAGCAGACATAGCCCTCTGCAAGTAGTATATTTGATTTCTGCTAGCACAGAAAAGGTAGTCCCACTAATAGGAAAATGTCAGGCTTTCCATGTTCTATATTACCTGTATTTGCAGGTCACCCACAACATACAAAATAGTATTAGTGTACAGTTTTGAAAACTACACTGACCTGCTCTTAGTGGATAACTGATTTATTTTTCATCAGGCTATGAAATATCAGATGTCCAGTAATGTATATGTGTTTTTTCCTCAACAGCAAATATCAAGTTATGGGTTGATAGGCTTTATTAATAATCTGACCCTTGATGTACAACTAATGGTCATTCAAAGCTTGCTTAACTTTAATCATTTTACTATTAACATTTCCATGTGGAGCAAGTCTCTTTGAAAAAGGCTACCATTCCCCTCCACAGATACACACATACCATTGACCTCCACAGATACACACACACACACACACACACACACACACACACACACACACACACACACACACACATACACACACACACACACACACACACACACACACACACACACACACACACACACACACACACACACACACACACTCAGCTAAGCTAAATTTATTGTGACTAGATACACTACTCCCTGCTGTGTAATTTAAGGAATATATTCTTTGATACCATACTAATAAAAGTTGCACAACCTTTATGCCTGTAAAAGAATCTAGCCTATAAAAGGCATCCTTATTTCATGCATTTTTAGTAACAGTAGATATATCCACATTGAATGTAGTTATAGAAGGTAGCACAGACATCTTTTGTTTGCATTACTACTAAAGATGAACCTTTACAATTTCATACAGAGTCCTGAAGTGTCTTGTTTTCATTTCCATTTTATTATTATTTGAATTAAAATGTCATGAGCTATGTAGTCTATATGCGCTTCTACTCCTGTGAGGGTTAACATTTTATGCAAAGCCCTTTTTACCTTTTCTGTATTAGTATTTTTTACTTGTATTATTCGCCAGTGAAGTATCAGAAACAAAGCAATGTACAAAGTTAGTAAAACTACTTTTAATTGCAAATAGATCAAGCTGCCCCTCCCCATTCCCCTCTTTACCGCCCCAGCTTTGCACCTCTCAAGCACCTAGTTCTTTATATCAGAAGAAATTGTACTGATGATGAACCGAAACAATATTAGATCAAATTTTATATGAGCCACCAATCCATGATGGTATGAAAAATTTGGATTACTGGTTTGTAACTGACATTTGTATATACTGGGCATAAACCATGGGGGGAGTTTAATAAAGCCTACACATTTTTTTTCATTTAGGCATCGCACCGTGATACTTACATGAATGCAAACATTTTAAGATTCAGTAAGCACTGCTGAATGGTGTGCATGCATGTGCAAACATGGAAAATTCCGTGGCATGCAAATTGCTTCATAAGCAGGTGAATCTCATCCAAATGACACAGGTAGAGCAATCCAACAAGCAGAAAGGCATTTGTTCAGACCCTGTGTCAGTGTCCATAGTGTACGTGGAAAAGTTCCATATACAAGAATGTAGACAGATAAAAGGGGGTGTAAAACTGTAGATATATGTTCATAAATCCCCTGAAAATGTAATACCACATAAACATATGAGCAAAACTATTAGCTTGTATGTCAGAAAGATTAAAGGGAATAACTTAAGTTAATTATTTTTTTAATAATCTCTGCATGTGTGCACTACTCGCTGCAGTGTGCAACCATGCTTTATAGAAAATAATTTAATACTATGTGACAGAAATGCATTGCAGAACCTTTTGTGGGGTCCCTACAATGGTGCATTTCTGCTGTTGCTAACATGATAGGGCCATAAAGCATGTAGTTTCCAGGCTGTGAGCATGGATATGTATGCAAATGAGGTGGAGTTACTGAATCACAGAAAGGAGTAATTGTGTCGGCATATCCCCTTCGTGTAAGCTCTTAGATCCATATTGATGTTTTCACAGGATGTAGCTGACATCAGGGGTGGGGTCCACTGACTTCTAAGCTCTTTTAAGTTTTGATGCATGTATTTGCTTAATGCACCACCTTGCTAAGCATGTCTGAAAAACAGATGCATTCATTTAGAAGTTTTGACCCTTGTTTAAGCTACACTGTTCTCCATGATGCTGTGTGCAGCATCATGCCCTGAAATAGAGCCATTAAGTGATGTTAATTATATTGTAGGCAGGTGAAATGCATCATAGTTGCCAATCACACATTTTGCACCTACAGCAGAGCTGTATAAAGTATGCATGCACCCTACATTCTGATTCTCCCCAATACTCTGCACCATTGGAGTACAGACTTGAGAATTATAACTGAGATAATG